>NC_032018.1:8602807-8610251 GCF_001865875.1 Lupinus angustifolius
TATATATATATCAATAAAAGCAGATACGTCCGGTTTAACCGGCATGCGGTTTAATTACTGAACCACTGGTTGAACCACTATACCACTATACTAATACCCTGACCGGTTTGATAACCGGTATAGTTTTAAAAACACTGTAAAACACTATTTCAAACCCCAACCTTTAGAGGCTCACTCAAAAATTACTCAAGCTGTTAAAGGAACACGTATTCTTCTTTTCTCTAAAAACAAAACTTCTACCTTGAAAACATGTAATGACGTCTCCAAGTATCTATGATTTAAGCATACTTAACATTGGTGTTGAATATCACTTTGGTATGTTGAAGAAAAATCGTGTTGTAAGAATAAATTAGTGGAGGTGACTATATGTTCTATAAGGAGCGTTGTTGTATCTATCATATAGAACAATGTACTCTATAGAGTGACATTGTTATAATTATAAGTACAACATACATCAACACTCCATGTAGCGAGTGTTATTAGATGTATCACTAGAGGAAGCGTTTCATATGTATCATATACAAAGTGTCTGCATCTACCTTGTTGAGTCATACCCAACATTTTATTTCACTCATATAGACAACGCCTATTGAATCTAAAAATGAGCGTTGTTGAATTGTAACTCTAACGTTGTTGTGATTACTTAAGGTGGCGTAGTGATTACTTAAGGTGGGGTAGTGATTACTTAAGGTGGCTAGGATGGTCTTTTTGAAGAAACAATGTTCGTTTTCCTAACTATTATGAGATTTTTGGTGGAAACCTCATGTATCTTCAACTAGAGTAGGTGGAGATGTTAGGAGAAAAAATTGAAGTATTAGAAAGGACAATCTCCAATTGTATTTTTAATGCATAGGAAGGGTTTGTTATGTCTGATAATTCGGAAAAGATATTGGTTGTCTTGAGATGATTGTCACTTAGTAGTTACAACAAGATAGATTTGATGAGGAAGCCATCTTGGACAGCTATCTAAATGAAGGATGAAATCCAAGTGCTTCATCAAATACTAAATAAAATTTTGCTACAAAAGGCTGGTTCAAAAGACAAGATTTCAAGTATGCACAAGTTATGTTTATGTAACCTTCTAATGGAGATGAAGATTAACCTCCCTCACATTCTATTCTATAGGTTTAGGAGATATGTGTTGAACACGGATAAAGCATAGAAAATTCCATGCACTCACTTGCTATCTAAGGTGATGAAATATCGGGTATCTATGCCTTGCTGGAAAACACATGTTGTGAGGACAGTTCTCAGACTCTACCTGATGAGGAGTGTTTCACTATATCCACCTATGGAAAGGTGGAATAAGAAAACATTCAGCTAAACACTGTCACTAATGTCAGTCTTTCAAATTGCGCACCGCATTATGTGATGCATCCACAATATTGCGGTTGTGGTGATTGCAGCAACTGCATCACACTCCAATTGTATGTGATACCGAATCACAATAATGCGACCGTAATGTGCCATAATGCAACTATATCGTACAATATTTGGGTCGCATCAAATCGCAACACAATTGTATCGGACCGTATCAAACCACATCGATATCTAAAATATTTTTCTACTCACAAAATAATTTACACCTCAATGGCCGCAATCTGCATCATAATGACTACAATCAAGTAAACGTGACCGCAACCAGAATTTAAAACACTGGATCAGAGTATCTATTGTTACCGTAGCTCACAAAAATTCTAAATAATACGAAATAATCGTTATTGGCTGAGTCACGACCAAGTCGCTCTCTTTAAGACGTTTCGTGGAACTACTAAAATTGTACAAGCAGACTATCAACCATGTCATCCCTAGGATAAAATAGTACAATTCTCTGTTTTTTACTGCATTGTAAGAATCGCTCTTGAATACACCCACAATATGGCTACCACTGCTAATTCTCGAATTCCCACAGTATGGCTACCCGTGCCAATTCTTTTTCCACAATACTGACTACCAGTGTCAGTTCTTGAAATTCCCACTTTGGCTGCTTGTCCCAATTCTCAAGTGTCACGGAAAGAAAGAGGGAGAAGGTTGTCGGAAATGCGTTGGCAGAATATAAGGGGGAGAAAGAGAAGTTGAGAGGTAAATACTTTCAACTTGGTGTAAATTATAATGAGGAAAAGAGACCTCTATTTATAGCCTGAGGCTTCCAAAGACTCTATAATGGCTCTTTCTCCAAAACTTTATTACCAATGGCTCTATTAAAATGGTCGAGATCTCCTCCAATGACTTTCTAACGGCTCTTTCCTTGTTGCATGTGAGTGTTGACTTGGTCAACACACGATCTAAGCCCAAAAAGCCTCAGAAAAATAAATAAATAAATAAATATTTTATTAAAAAGAATGTTGAGCTGCAACTTAAGGTTTATAAAGCCTTTCAACTTCCCTCCTCCAAGCAAAGTAGGACTAGTGAGTTTTTTCATTTCACTTCAAAACACCATTCTTTCAACAAATTCCAACAATCCCCCACTAGAAATTAAAAAACGATTTCAGGGAATCTCTATGGTCTTAATAAGATTTGCATAAGCAAAGGTGTCACGCGACTTAAACCTTACATAATGAATAAGACCCAGATTATACTAGAGTGACTCGTAGTCTTGAACTCTATCTCCAGCGTCAAACCACACACAACCTTTTCAAAGTGGTATTATGTAAAGCTCGTGTGTTAAAGGTCATGCACGTCTATCCTAATATAGCGAATGCTCTAGAAATTTATGCCCCAAAATTTCATAGGAAGCGGCCCCCACTTCCACATTCACATAGGTGAGTCTATTAAGAGTACTCTTGTAGCCTAGGTACTCCACTCCAATTAGAGTATAGATCTCATTAAGAGTTTAACTCATCCTTACATATGTTGCAGGAATCATGCTTCTCATGATTTTATAGCATGTTCATTCTCATATCACTTCACGACTGGTTATTACCCATTGAACCTATTTCTTAGGATCTCTGGTCAGTTAGGTCGGATTACCATCATGAGTGATCCTCATTCTATGGGCAATAGTCCCATACTATGAGAAGTATTATGGACTTTCTCTATAGCTAGTCCTTTCGTCAAAGAATCTGCTAAGTTATTCTCAGTGCGTACATGATCCACTCTAACAGCTCCTGTAGAGAGTAACTATCTAAAAGTGTTGTGCTTACGTCGAATTTGCCATTTCTTACCGTTATAAAAGTGGTTCTCAATTTTTGTAATAGCCATGATACTATCACAATGGATCAACACAGCTGGAATCAGTTTTTCCCATTGGGGAATCTCTGCAAGCAAACTTCTCAGCCAACTTGCTTCTTCACTAGCTATTGCTAGTGCTATCATCTCAACTTCAATAGTGGATTAAGCCAAAACAGTTTGTTTCTTTGACTTCCGAGAAAACACCCCACCAGCTATGCTAAATATATAGCCACTGGTTGCTTTGGAATCATGTGAAAGAGTGTTCCAATCAGAATCACTGGATCCTTCTAGGACAGTTGGAAACCTTTGGTAATGTAATCCAAGGTTCATTGTTTTCTTAAGGTATTTTATTACTTTTTCGATAGCATGCCAATGCTCCATACTAGTTCTACTGGTAAACCTGCATAATAATCCCACAATATAGGCAATGTCGGGTCTAGTGCAATCAGCGACATACCGAATGCTACCAATGATGCTAGCATACTCAGCTTGCCTTACACCTTCACCAGTGTTCTTAAAAAGTTTTACACTTGGATCATATGGTGTGCTAGCAGGTTTAAACTCATTCGAGATCATTAAGTCGTTAAACTTTTCATGCCACTACTTAGGTGCTTTCTTAAGACCATATAATGACTTATCTAACTTGCAAACTTTATTTGGTTGTCCATGTATTACAAAACCTTGAGGTTGTTCCGTATAGATTTCTTCTTCTAAATCACCATTTAAGAAAGCAGTCTTAACATCCATTTGATGTACTAATAAATTATGTATCGCAGTGAGCAAAATTAGTACTCTAATGAATGTTATTCTAGTAGCATGTGACAAAGTGGCAAAGAAAACTATATTATCTCTTTGCCTGAAACCCTTAGCTACAAGGCGAGCCTTGTATTTATCCAGTGTGCCTTCAGATTTCAGTTTCTCTTTCAATATCCACTTACAACCAATAGGTTTGCAACCATGAGGCAAGTCAGCTAAATGCCAGATCTCGGTAGACTTTAGAGAATCCATTTCATCATTTATGGCCTCTTGTCACAAATCAGCATCCATAGAAGTCAAAGCTTCTTGGAGAGTTGATGCATCATCTTCCAATGTATAGACCATATAATTATATCTATACTCTCTAGCAGTCCTTGTTCTCTTACTCCTTCTAGGTTCTATTTATAACTCGTCGTTATTATCATTATTTCTAATCACATGTATGTTACTAGTTGTTGTACCCCATTATTCCTCAATTTAAAAGGGAATTTCATTTCATTAAAGTCTGCGTCGTTAGACCCAATAATCAATTTCGTGTTAAGGTCATATATCATGTATGCCTTGCTGTTTACAACATATCTAATGAATACAAATTCATAGGCTCTACTTACGAGTTTAACTCTATTGGGGTCTAGTATTCGGACATAGGCTAGACAACCCCAAGTTCTCAAATAAGACAAGTTTGCTTGTCTATTCTTAATAATTTCATATGGGAAATTTTGCTTTTAGCCTTGGGGACTCTATTTAGCAGATAGCATACAATTAATAAAATTTCACCCCACCAAGAGGGTGCTGCACTAGAACTTAACATTTAAATTCAGTTAAAGTTATAAAAATCATTAAACGTGTTAGAATCACACTTAGTGCCTCTATTGCTTCTGGGTTTCTTTATTTTCTTGTTGAGTTGATTTTCAATTTTAGTTACATATAACTTAAACATGTCAAGTGATTCACTTTTCATAAGATATACGTATGTAAAATATGAACAGTCATCGATAAAAGTGATAAAATAACGTTTACCATTTCTAGTTAACGTTCCATCTAATTCACATATATACGAGTGTATTAAATCTAAAGACTCAGATTCTCGCATTACTGATTTATGGAGGTTTTTTTTGAAATTTTTGCTTTACTACATGATTCACAAATTTCAAATTTATTTTTAGATAACTTTGGAATTAAACCTAAGATACTCAAATTTGAAATTGCACATTTATTAATATGACAAAGTCTAGAATGCCAAATATTAAAATCACATAACATGTAAATAGAATCTGAAATTTTATTAATAGAAACAATAATATTTAATTTAAACATGCCATTAGTTGCGTACCATTTCTCAACAAATACCCCATTCCTAGTAAGAATATACAAGTTCGCTCTTATGGTCTGGGTAAAACTAGCCTTATTAAGAAGAAAACTAGAAGGTAGATTCTTCCTCATCTCTGGAGTGTGCATTACAACTTTGAGAATCAGAGTCTTCCCAGATGTAAACTTTAGCTCCACATCACCAGTTCCATCAACAACAATGGTAAAGGAGTCATCCAACAACACCTTCTTATCATCAACGTCAGTGTATGTTTTGAACAAAGCACGGTCATAGTAGACATGGCGGGATGCACCAGTATCAACCCACCACCCGTTAGTCCCTCCAACTATAGTGACCTTAGATAATACAACCACAAATGGCTCATCAACCATGTTGGCATGTGGAGGACGATCCATTGGTTTATTTTTGCAATTGCGTGCCATATGACCTGGTTTCCCACACTTGAAGTATGTGAACATGTTTCCAGAGTCATTCTTAGTGGGTGGCTTAGCATATTGGACCTTTTGAGGGTTCCAATTCTTGTTGCGACTGATGTTCTTAGCCTATTCCCATTGCGATTCTGATTCTTGAAATTAGTGCCAGAAGGCTTTAGAATCGCATATGAGAATTCCTTCTTAGTGCTATTGTTGGAGGCAATCATCACCTCTTCTCTCTGATCTTGCTTACGAGCATCTTCTTCAATACGAAGACAAGTGATCAGAGATTCCAAAGAGATTTCTTTGGTCTTATGCCTCATAAGGTTTTTGAAGTCCTTCCACCTTGGAGGTAGTTTGTCAATTATGTCAGTCACTTGGAATTGCTCATCCTGGTACATACCCTTAGAAATGATCTCATGAGCAATTTTTTGTATCTCATGGGACTGGGACTCTACTGATTTATCATCAGTCATTTGATACTTGAGTTAGCGACTGACAACATACTTTTTAATGCCAACTTCATCGCTATCATATTTCTTTTCAAGTGCATACCTAATTAATTTGGCAGACTTGTATGGCCTATAGTAATCATAGAGATCATCAAACAACACATTCAAAATGAAGTTCTTACATAAGTAATCACTTTCATTAGAGAGAGATATTTCAATAGCCAATTTATCATTTTCCTCTTTTTCAGCCTCATTCGACACCACTGGGATGTCGGTTTTCAGAACGTGGGCAACTTTCTCACAGTGAGGAAAATTTTCGTCTTATGTTGTCAACGTTTGAAATTTGTCCCATCAAACCACAATAAGGTAGACATCATATATTTGGTACAATTATATTGGAAATTTATTTTGGGTTACAAAACAAATGATCTAATTAATGACAACCTATAAGACTTCTAAAATTGATAATGGATATGAGTTTAATGAGTGGATACCCGAACGGTTGGCCTATTTGGGATAATGAGAACCCTATGAGTTAACATATACGGAATGGTTATGATCTCCAATACACCAAATCATAAATAATTTCCACCTCTCCCTCATGAGTTAACATATAAGGAAGGTCATCATACCAAAACTCTCTCAGAAGACATATGAAAGGAGTAGATCTTATAACATGGATTCAAGTATAACTTTGTATCCTTGTTTTATATTATGTATGAGAATCATGAGATTCAAGATCATGGAATTGATATTTCACCAATCACTAGGAAATCCCCAACAAGTAGTATTAGAGCTTTAGGTTCTGAATTTTATGGTTCTCCATTAAATATTTTTCCCCCAATTTTTTATGAACCCTAATTTTTTAAATTTAGGGATTTTTATGCTTCAACTATTGGTTATTAAAATTTGGTATTTATGAATAATGTGATAACTTTTATTCGCTTCCGCTAATTTGAATTACGAGTAATTTGTATTATGAATCTTTGCAACATGTGTTAAAGTATTTATTCAGATATGTGTATGAACATTGCATTAACTTTTATGACTCTATTATGCAATATTTATATTATATATGCACTAATGCCTTACTGTTAAACATTGACTTTTGTCACTTTACAATTTGGCAATTTGCTGAAGTATATATATAAGGTATATAAGTGTTAAGTCATGTTTTTATTTTATATATATACAATATAGAATTCATGGTCTTGTATATATGTTGTGAATTAAAATATACATATATACATATGTAATTGTTTTCAGCTTGAGATTGTTGTGATGTGTGAAATTACTTATGAAAGTTAATATATATATATATA
>NC_032018.1:8610351-8613517 GCF_001865875.1 Lupinus angustifolius
TATAATATATCTATTATAATTTGGAATTATATTTGTTAATCATAAAAGATATCAAATCTGAAGGTTTTAATTTCAAGGTCATAATTTTTTATTATAATGGACCCATATTGTTTTCCTTTTGGTTGATAATGATTTTTTAATTAATTGGTGCAATATGTTGCCAAAATAACCTCTATTGTGGAAATTGATTAAAATCATACAGGTGAGTATGAGATTATTTATGCGAATTGTGTTCGACCCAAAGGAATACACAATTTGGCTAAGTAATAATATACATGTGATGATAAATATGTAACAATTACAAATTTTTTCATGTGAATAATAGTCGGTCCAAAGAAAGACTATTATTTGATAGAACTAATTGTTGATATTTGATCATTATATTGAGAGTATCACTTACAAATTAAATTCTCTCACCAAAGACTAGAATTGATGTACATATCTTGTGATGGGTCTATTATGTGAATATTTCTTGTTTTATATATATTACATGACTTATTTGTTTAAATGGTTACATCACTTTATGGTTTGTTACATTGGTTGGTGGATGATTGTATTATTAAGGGATTGCTATTGCCGAAGCGTTGTGTCCATTTGGACAGTGTGCCTAATATCTTTTTAATGGAAAATTCAAAATGATCATCATTGGAATTCGAAATGCAGATTCTTGTGATGAGAATGATATAATGCTACCAATAGGCTATAGTGAATATATGTATTTATATATGGATATAAATAATATATATTTTAGATTAAGTGTTGAATCAAACTCAAGTAAATGGGTTTTCTTTTCGAAAATAAAATTGTACGACGTTTGGAATGAACCTATTAAACAAAAAGTCACGAAAGTGATATCTTTTCTATGAATTGTTCATAATAAAAGTCAAATGCTAGTGTGTGTATGTATCCATGCAATTATTAATGGGCCCAAAGGAAAACTATTATTTGGTGAAATTATATATGCACATGTGATGTTAAACATGCGATTATTATAAGGTTGCATACTTGCATATGTGAATGATAAATCAATATAAAGAAGTTTATTATTTGTCATAGATTATGATCAATGTTTGACCATTACAAATAAAAGTATTATTAATGATTGATATAAAATATCAAGTCAATTGTATGTTTGCATTTTATGCGAAATATGATCGGCCCAAAGGAGGATTACTATTTGACCCAAACTACAAACATACTTGTAGCAATAAATATGTAATAATCATATAACTTTTAATGTGAATAATAAGTCGGTCCAAAGAAATACTTATTATTTGACATGACTGATTATCAATGTTTGATTACTATATTGAGTGTACCACTTACAAGTTAATATTTTTGTCCAAAGACTGAATATTAATGTTGTGCTAGGTAACTCGTGATGTGCCCCATCATTATTTGAATCTAAGTATTAAAGTTGAATGTGAGTTTAATTTCAAGAATGATTGCAATTTGTTTTGTTCTTTTACTAGTGCTGCAAATATTTCTGCTCAAATTTAGAACATCACATTGCTGAATATGACAAACTTTAAGGTCTATAAGGAAGCCGTATAAATTATTCTTGGTGTAACACCGCGAATTTTACGAGTTTGAATTATAAGATTTTACTAATATTTTCATTAATTATATATTCGAAAATGAATTTCTGGGAATTTTCGGTAAGGAATTAGACAAAACTCTAGTTGAGTTTTATTCTTGAAATTTTATTTCCAATTTTGTGGTAAATTTTGGAGACAGTCGATTCTAGACCACTGTCGGGGCCGAAATCCGTCCGGTACGGCTCAAAACGTGTCTTTTTGAGTTCCGTAACTCGGAATCGAATTCCGATCGCGCCGTTGGATTCGTAATTTAATTTCGAGTGAAAATAGACTCTGATTACACTCATACCTATTTTCTAAATATTTTTCAATCGGAATGTCGAAATCCGAAATTCTAATCGGATATTAGGATCGGGCGATTTAAAATACCCGATCGAGTATTGGCCGATAATACTCGGGAATGTTTATCACACGTGTCCGCAAGGTGATCATTACACATTGGGATGAGAGATTTGACTTCCATAAAGCAAATCTCCCATCACTTTCACCATATCTCATGAGCTCATCATTAGCCACCCTATGAGATTTGTCCTTATTGCCTAGGGAAAATCTGATTTCCCTCTCTCCTTAAACCCTCACACTCCACACTTCACTCACTCACTTTTGCATTTTCAAAGAGAAGGTAACTCTCTCCATTTTTCTCTCATTTTTCTCAAGTCTTCTTCCATCTTCAATCCTTGATCTCTCAACATTCAACCAATGGATGTTGATGAGATTTAAGTATGTCGTTCATGAGTATGTCAAGAACATATTCAACCGTTGAAATTTTCTAAAACGCTTTATAACTCATTTTCTCTTCAAAACCGAAAATGATGTGGTTCTTGAACTCACAAAAATATTTTGTTGAAAACATGAACAACTTGTGTTCATAGAGTTGTTATAATGTTGTATTACATACTTTTGTTGTTTTAGCCAAAGGGGATGATGATAAAATCAAAGGAACCTTTAGGAAATGTTTTGTAAAAATGAGAATGTATGTATTTCTATTTGTTTTTAGCCTTAAACCATGGCTTGAATCAAGTTGGAAAAATAGAAATCTTTGTTAAAAATGATGTTGAGGTTTATGAGTACATGAAGGTCTCATGAAACTCTTAAATGATACTTTGTATAACTTACTTTAAAGTGGTAAGATTATCAAAGAATGTTTTAAATCGGAATATGGAGTTTTAAGTATTTTGGTAACGATTTTAGAAATATCGGAAACTAACGAGTTTTATTATGGTAGTTACGAAGATTTCCGGCATTTGAACCTTGCAACCCAACCGAACCATAGGGATTTCGTAAAGCACGCTTCATTAAGGTGAGAGAGAACACATCGTGACATAGTGGTGTCCGAATATGACACCCGGATCTCCTAAACCATCTCAAAGGTTTTGGAGTTAACTTGGGTTTAAGAAACCCAAGATTTTTATGTTTGAATGCTTTTGAATATATGTGATTGTTGATGAAATGTGTTGAATATTGTATATGAATGTTGTTGTGAAATTTTCTGAGTGCAGGTGGTTGAAAAACCATGTTTGAATGTGTCTTGATTGTTGAAAATGACAAAAATTAGCATTCTGTCCAAA
>NC_032018.1:8613617-8620486 GCF_001865875.1 Lupinus angustifolius
GAAAAACCATGTTTAAATGTGTTTCGGTTGTCGAAAAGGGCAAAAATTGGTATTCTGTCCAAGTTCCTGTCGCTTGGGCGAGTACAGTCTCGCTTGGGCGAGGGGAAGTTTTGGTTCTGGAACTCCCTCGCCTAGGTGACAGAATCTCGCTTGGGCGAGCAAGCCTCGCTTGGGCGAGGAAGGGCATCGCTTGGGCGAGAAAGCCCAGGATTTTTATGAGCCCCTAGAACTCTCTCGCTTGGGCGAGAGATGTCTCGCTTGAGCGAGAAGAGGTCTCGCTTAGGTGATAGTACCTTCGCCTGGGCGAGAAAAGCTTTAGTTTATTTGAGATTTAAAGATGAATTGTCGTTTGAGCGACTAGTCCCCACTTGGGCGAGGGACGGTGTGGAAAGATTGAAATAAGATGAGGTTGTGAACAATGCGATGAACCCGGGTAGGGTGTTGTGGTATAAAGTTGTGGAATGAGATCATGTCTTAAATAGTATAAAGATGATGTTGTGAAATATTGTTATGTTGATGCCTTGTTGGGCAAGTATCCGACTTGAAGTCGTGAACTAGGGGTACCCTAGTAAGGATACATAATATCACTGTACAACGATCGACCAACTGTAAGAGGCGTGGTCATGTGACCGTCCAGGATTGTCCGGTGATGAGTTGTAGTGATTGAGATGTTACCTTGAGCATGTACGGTTGACGTACTATCGGGTCCCACGAGAAGCATTCCTTGTCGGGAGATGGCTTAAGGATGGGCCGATCATGTGTTTGATTAATACATTTGCATTTGATTCTGATTAAGAATGCATTGCATTGTGACCATGAAGTAGTGGAGAGGAAATGACGGGACGTCTTCGAGCACCGTGAAGTAAGCAGGGACGGCACTGATTGGACGGTGATTCGCCAACATTGTCTTGAGGGAGAGTCTGGGTGAGACGAGTCCCTTGTATTCCTGGGGAGGTACCCTGTTGGATCGGACAGTTCTCACAGGCCAAACTAGGCAATCTCTGACAACCCCTGGATTGCATTCGAGATCGATGAGAGGGATGCCCAGAAAGCGTTTGTACGACCTAGGTCCGGGTAGGACTGTTCCTGAGGGAACCGATCAATCTATTTTTAATTCCTTGCGATGATATGTTATTTCGGGTGGTACAAAACGGCTTGGTACGGGACCTGTACTCTCGATTATTTCCGATTAGGATGTTGGATGGATATTGGTGTAAGGTGGATGATCATGACATATCATGCATACATTATCATTGGGGAAGTACATTCCCACATGTGAGTTACAAGTATGGTGTATTTATATGTTTATGTATGTGATGTGATTATGAGTATATTGTTGATTATATGATTTGATATATTGGTAATGTTGGAATAATTGGTAAGTTATGTATTACTTCATGATGTTGATGATAACTGATGAATTATATGTTTAAATATATTTTATGTCTGAGTGTGATATTCTGAGTAAGTCCACGCCGTCAATGAATTTATGTTCATTAGATGTCTTACTCTCTCTGTTGTATTGTTTCTTGTTTTGTATATGTTTACTATGCAGATGGCCTACAACAGCACCCACATTCGCGGCTACCACTTCACGATGTCCCCGGCGGGACAATGGGTCAGTGATGGGCACCGATACACATACACAGGCCCCTGCGGTTTGTCGTTGCACATGGAGTGCAATGGGTCATCGATGATGATCCCCCACCCTGACGCTTACATCGACGCTTCTTTCACCTTGCCGCCAGCGGGTATGATGCCTCCAGACGTTGGACCTCGACACTGCCACTCAGGAGTGACGGCGCTGGTTCCCCCCACCATCATAGGACGTGGGCGGATTGTTTGGATGCCCCGTCATCCCGCAGAGCCCAGAGGAGCCGGGTTCTTGGAGGGAGTCCTTGCAAGAAGACTCCGAGTCTGAGGATGTCATCTCCACCAAATTATGCCGCTGGGTTGTGGCATGACGAAGTGGAGGAAGAAGAGGAGGAGGACGAGGTCATTGAACTCGTGAATGTGGAGAGTTCGGTGGAGGTGATTGACCTCGTGTCGGACTCAGAAGAGGAGGAGGACCCGAGTGAGGGGTCCAGCATTCCTGGAATCTTCTGAGTCAGCTTGGGGGCCAGTCGATGTCCTTTTGTTTGTTTTTGATGGGGGCTGTGTATCTGGTGATTTTGTATTTTAGTGGCGATGTAGTTTCCGCCTTTGTTGACCTTATATGTATGACTAATTATGACTTAACCATTTATATGAATTGTGTTATTCAGGAAATTGTGAATCAGGTTAAGTTATCATTCGATAACGATAAGTTGATTTTCCGCATTTGAGTTACTTAAAGTGATGTCCCGGAAAAGGAAGGTTTTAAAAGAAAACAATTTTATACAATCTCTTCATAAAAAAAATTTACCCATTTTTCCGCAATGTTTTTTAGAAGTATTTTTCGGGGCGTTACACTTGGCTGTATGAATTTAGATCTCACACTTCATGTGGAGAAATCCATTTCTACTATGGAAATCCACGATGAGGTTAAAATTGAGAAATGAGAATACTCTAACCGAATGTGTATAATAATCATGAAACGCTATATTCCATAAGCGTTTTGGGGCTCTAATTCTGAGGGTCAGAGTGCAAGGAAGTTCCTTGAAGAAATATAACCATACTTTACCAAAAATGAAAAGGCGGAGACGAGTAACTTTTTGGCTAAACTCATCTCAATGAAGTATAGGATAAAGGGAACATAAGGGATTATGGAGATGTCTAATCTCATATCAAAACTCAAGTCACTTAAGTTAGACCTTGGTGATGACTTGCTCGTGCACTTGGTTTTGATATCACTTCCTACACACTTCAGGTCATTCAAAGTGAGCTATAACACTCAGAAGGACAAATATTCTCTCAATGAGTTTACATCTTAGTGTCTGCAAGAGAAAGAGAGATTTTAGAGAGATAAGACTGAAAGTGCTCATTTGACTATGACCTCTCATAATAAGAAAATAAATAACAATAAGGATGTTGTGAAAGGGCTATTTGTTTTTTTGCTCAGAGAATGTGGAATTGTTCTGCAATACACTATGCCAGGCAAACTTAACATAGAGGATATTGTTGAGCGATTAAATCGAACTTTTAAGGATATGGTGAGAAATATGATTAGTCATTCTTCATTGTCAGAGTCTCTTTGGGGAAAAACTTTAAATACCATAGTTTATATCTTTAATATGATCCCAAGTAAAGCAGTTAACAAAACCCTATATGAGTTTTGAACTGATAAAAGACCAAGCTTAAAACACTTGCATTTTGGGGTTGTCCAGCTTAGGCGTGACCTTATAGGTCGCATGAAAGAAAATTGGACAGAAGAATAGTAAGCTGCTATTTTGTTGGCTATGTTGAACGCTCTCAGAACTATAAATTTTATGACCCCACTTCAAGACTTTTTTGAGACGGAAAATGCAAGATTTCTTGAGGAAGTTGATTTTGGGAAGGAAGATAACATAAGGAATATTGTCTTTGAGGAAGAACTTGTTAGTAATGGTTAACAAGTTCTTGTGCCTATTACCATTCAAGGAATAACTTCGATAATAGGAGATAATGTTCAGAATATTATTCTTGACAATATTCTAGAACAAGACAACAATGAGGTTCTCCCTCAAGTACCAACTGAAAGTGCAAAGTGTCAAGATAGCACTATTAGGTTGCTTATGTTTTGATGAAGATAGGGATTTAGTGAAAGCTTAAATATAACTCAACAAATCAACATGCCAAGGATTCAAGAGCTTCATGTCTAGACTAGAGTCATAAATAGAGTCATCATTAATAGTCTTAGATATGTGTCTTAGTTATTGAGTCTAGGTTAGGTAAACCTATATGCAAATCTCACAAGTCCTAAAAACAATCATATCATTTACATGAGACATGTCATCTAGACTAGTATATGTTCATGCATTAATCATAGATGTTATCTATGCATCTTAGGCATAACATAATGGTAAAACATGTATAGTTTGATAAGCATAACATATATAGGTAGTTTACCATTTAATCTCTTAGCTGAAAAATATGTTAGTTAATCAATTAAGCAAGGCGTTAATCAATTATCATGAAAACCAGAATTCAGTTATTCTCAATAGCCTGTTAGTCGATTAAAAGGGCACTTAACCGATTAACTAGGCGTCTAATAGCTTTTCTATATAAACTGTGTTTTCACATCATGCTTCATACATTCATTCATTCATTTTTAGAGTTTCTAAGTTGCATATATTTCATGCTCATTGTGTGTCATATAGGCAGAGAGAAAAGCATGTGAGATAGTGAGAGATAGTATCACGCTTAGGATTTAAAATGTCATCCAATTGCATGTGATTAAATGTCTTCATCATTCTATCTTTTCTTGCATGAATCTTGCATTTCTTTTAGAGATTTCATAGGGTAAAAATTACATATTTATGCATGATTCCGAACTCATACATATTCTTGTTAATTTGTGAGATTTTTATAGGGTTTATAGTTGGATTTGAATTGTAATATTTGAGCCATATTGTGCTTCATAATACTCTGTTTTTGTGTTGTTTTTTGTGATAAGGAAAGTCATCTCTTAGTGTCTTACCATCAAAGAGATTCAGTGAGTCTTCACCAAGACTTAGAGGTCTAGAGTTTATAACATATTCTTGGTTGGGGTTAGATCGTAGGAAAGGTTTTCCTAGGCGGATAAAGTAGTCAAACCAAGGTGGTGCGAAAAGCGGTATTTGGGAACCGCAACACCTATTCAATCCCCTCTTCTAGGTGTGTTTTGTCCACTGATACCTGACAAGTGGTATTAGAGCTAGTACGACGTGTTAGCTTAACCGCATGCGTGTGATCCTTAAGGGAAAACAAATGGGTTCCACCAACCCCTTTGGCGGTGATGGCGCATCCATTAACCGCCCTCCCGTATTCAGTGGCAAAGGATATGCCTAGTGGAAAGTCTGCATGAAAATATTAGTAGAAGCCATTGAATCGGATATTTGGGAATCCGTAGTCAAAACGTGCCTTTCGTTCCACAACATTTAGTGGACGATGAACCGAAAGAAAAACCAAAAATTCTATGGACCGATGATGAATGTGAAAAGGTTCAATATAACCTACGTACTAAAAACATCATCACATCGTCCCTATCATATGATGAATTATTTCGGGTTTCGCAGTGTCAAAGTGCTAAGGAAATGTGGGACATTTTACAAGTGACTCACGAAGGTACTAGCAAAGTCAAGCGTTCCAGTTTGAATGCCCTGACACATGAGTATGAGATGTTTCGTATGTTACTGAATAAATCTATTGGTGACATGCAAAAATGACTCACTCATATAGTAAACCATTTAATTGCTCTAGATAAATATTTTACCAAAGGAGAACTTACTAATAAAGTTTTCCGTTGTCTTGACAGGAGATGGAAACCTAAAGTTACAACTGTCATGGAATCCAAGGATCTTGACTCCATGCCTTTGACGACATTATTTGGAAAGCTTCAAGAGCACGAGATGGAGTTTGGACGCTTGACGATGCACGAGAAATCAGACCACAAAAATAAAAGTATATCTCTTAAAGCAACAATGTCTCAATCTATAGAAGAGAAAGAAGATGATGAGTTTGATTCAGATATGGATGATGAAACGTTGAGCCTTCTCGTACGAAAATTCAGGAAATTTCTAAAGAAAGAAGACTTCAAACGTTTCCAGAAGAAAGAAGCGCGTGAGTCAACTAGAAAAGGGAAGGGTAAAAAAGAGCGCTTCACTTGCCACAAGTGTGGTATGTAACGCCCCGAAAAATACTTCTAAAAAACATTGCGGAAAAATGGGTAAATCTTTTTTTTTGAATAAAGAGATGTAAAATTGTTTTTTTTTTAAAACTTCCTTTTCCAGGACATCACTTTAAGTAACTCAAATGCGGAAATCAACTTATCGTTATCAAATGATAACTTAACCCGATTCAAAATTTCCTGAATAACACAATGCATATAAACGGTTAAGTCATCTTTAGTTCATACAAACTAAGTTAACAAAGGCGGAAACTATATCGCCACTATCATATACAAAATGCAAAAAGAAAGGCGGAAATATTGATCATCGCCAAAAGACACTAAACAAAGACATGAACAAGCTGAAGCCGTCAGTGTTTCAAAAGTCACAAAATGATAAGCAACTCCTAGTGGCTAAATCCAAAGCTAGGGTACTGCCTCTTCCTCAATTCCTCATGCCCCCTCCTAGAACATCACAGACGGGTAGCTCCAAATCCGAGCAAAGCTGTCTACCTGACGAGCACACATCTGAAAAACAAGCAATAGAAAAGAATAGAAATAGAGAGAGTAAGACATCTAATGAACATAAATTCATTGACGGCGTGGACTTACTCAGAATATCACACTCAGACATAAAATATATTTAAACATATAATTCATCATTTATCAACAACATCATGAAGAAATTCATAACTTACCATTTATTTCAACATTACTAATATATCAAATAATATAATCAACAATATACTCATAATCACATCACATAAATAAACATAGAAATACACCATACTTGTAACTCACATGTGGGAATGTACTTCCCCAATGATAATGTATGCATGATATGTCATGATCATCCACCTTACACCAATATCAATCCAACATCGTAATCAGAAATAATCGAGAGTACATGTCCCGTACCAAGCCGTTTTGTACCACCCGAAATAACACATCCTCGCAAGGAATAAAAAATAGATCAATCGGTTCCCTCAGGAATAGTCCTACCCAGACCTAGGTCGTACAAACGCTTTCTGGGCATCCCTCTCAACGATCTCGAATGCAATTCCGGGTTGTCAGAGATTGCCTAGTTTGGCCTGTGAGAACTGTC
>NC_032018.1:8620586-8621527 GCF_001865875.1 Lupinus angustifolius
TCACCATCCAATCAGTGCCGTCCCTGCTTACATCACGGTGCTCTAAGTCGTCCCGTCATTTCCTCTCCACTACTTCATGGTTACAATGCAATGCATTCTTAATCAGAATCAAATGCAAATGTATTAATCAAACACATGATCGGCCCATCCTTAAGCCATCTCCCGACAAGGAATGCTTCTCATGGGACCCGATAGTACGTCAACCGTACATGCTCTAGGTAACATCTCAATCACAACAACTCATCACCGAATACTTCTGGACGGTCACATGACCAAGCCTCTTACGGTCGGTCGATCGTTGCTCAGTGATATCATGTATCCTTACTAGGGTACCCCCCTAGTTCACGACCTCAAGTCGGATACTTGCCCAACAAGGCATAAACACAAACAACGCTTTCATACCTTTGTGGAGTCATGCTTCACATCTAAGCCATGATCTCATTCCACAACCTTTATATCACAACACACCCTACCCGGGTTCATCACATTGTTCACAACATCATTTTATTCCAATCTTCCCATGTTGTCCCTCGCCCAAGCGGGGACCAGTCGCTCAAGCGACAATTCGTCTTTAATTCTCAAATAAACTAAAGCTTCCCTCGCTCAGACAAAGGTATTATCGCCCAAGTGAGGTCTCTTCTCGCTCTAGCGAGACCTCATTAAAATTCTTTTTTCTTTATTTTTTCCGCCCAAGCGGGCTTTTGCTCGCCCGGACGACGCCTTGCTCTCCCAAGCGAGGGATTTCCAAAATTTCATCGAATTCCTGGGTTTTTTTCGCTCAAGCGAGACCTTTGCTCGCCCGAGCGAGGATTTGGCGCCCGGGCGAGGGAGTTCCAGAACCAAAACTTCCCCTCGCCCAGTCCTAGCCCAAGCGAGATTGTACTCGCCCAAGCGACAGGGACTTGGACAGAATACCAATTTTTGCCCTTTTCGACAACCGA
>NC_032018.1:8621627-8621929 GCF_001865875.1 Lupinus angustifolius
AAAATCGTTACTAAAATACTTAAAATCATTTCTCTTTTTCCCATCGTGGTCATACATCCCTTTCATCCATCCGATTCAACATCACGTGTTCTTGACCATCCTTTTTCATCGAAAGTCCGTTCACGATTTCCATCCATTTTAAACATACGGTTTTTAGTAAAACTACATATTTTGATTTAAGACATCCTTTGATAATCTTATCACTTTAAAGTAAGTTATTCAAAATATCATTTAAGAGTTTTATGAGACATTCATGTACTCATAAACTTTAACATCCTTTTTAACAAAAGTTTCTACTTTTC
>NC_032018.1:8622029-8667644 GCF_001865875.1 Lupinus angustifolius
GTGAGGTTTGCTTTATGGAAAGGCAAATCTCGTATCCCAATGCGAAACGACCACTTCTCGGACACGTGCGATAAACATGCTCGAGTATTATCGGCTAATACTCGATCGGATATTATAAATCGCCCGATCGTAATATCCGATTAGAATTTCGGATTTCGGCATTCCGAGTGAAAAATATTTAGAAAATAGGTATGGGTGTATTCAGGGTCTATATTGACTCGAAATGAAATTACGAAGTTACGGAACTCAAAAACCACTTTTTGAGCCGTACCGAGTGGATTTCGGCCCCGACAGTGGTTCAGAATGGACTGCCTCCTAAAATTACCAAAATTTACCACAAAATAGGAAATAAAATTTCAAGACTAAAACTTAACTAGAGTTTCGTCTAATTCTTTACTGAAATTGCCCAGAAATTCATTTTCGAATATATAATTAATAAAAGTATTAATAAAATCTTATAATTCGAAATCGTAAAATTCGCGGTGTTACATGGTAAGCCAGGACACATGAGGTTTCAATGTCCTACTTACCTCAAGAAAGTTGATTAAGAAAAGAGCACTCCTCGAGACTTCAAGTCAAAGAAGGCCTACATTGTATGGGACGTACTAGAGGAGGATACGACATCAAGCACCTCAGATGAAGAGGAGACCTCTAAACTATGCTTAATGACCAGAACAAATGATGCTTGTGGCTGAAATTCAAAAGAGGTAAACACCAATGTATGTTCTGACACCTCATCTTCTTCATCTGATGATTCACCTCCTTATGAGGATTTATATAATGCTTATGTTGAATTGCATGATGAATTAAAGAAATTAGCTAGGATTAGTTTTGATAGAAAACGAGTAATCCTTCTAAATGAATAGAAAATACATGACCACACTTCCTACTCTTGTTACATCAAGAAATATGGTATACCTAGTTGTGTATATGTCTGGATGAAAAAGGAAGATGACTCCCTAGTTACTAACAGAAAATGACCCAATATAAATTTGGGTACCTGAAAAGGGCAAGTGATCTATTTTGCAGGTATGTCTACGTGAACATGGACAACATTGATATCTTGATAGTGGATGCTCGAGATATATGATAGGAGATAGATCAAAATTCCTCGATCTATCCTTGAAAGAAAAAGTGTTTGCCATGTATGGAGACAACAACAAAGGAAAGATACTTGGCACCAGAACAATTGGCAACTCAAATCAGGCAGTGATCGAGAATGTGCTATATGTTGAAGGCCTGGAACACAATCTCTTGAGTATCAGCCAACTCTGTGACAAAGGCAACCGTGTATCTTTTGATTCTGAATGTTGTATAATTCGTGACAATATATCTAATAAAGTTAAGTTTGTCGGATATCGTATTAATAATATCTATATGGTTAACTTGGAGGATGTCACTACTCTATTTTCGAAATGCTTTATATCTAAAGAGGATGACATTTGGCTTTGGCATAGGCGTCTCGATCATATTCATGTAAAGCATCTAGATAAATTGTCTCAAAATAATTTGGTTGATGGGCTACCAAAACTTGATTTTAAAACTTAGGAAAGTTGTGATACTTGTCAAAAATGCAAACAAGTTAAAAACTCTTTTGGTAAAAAGAATGTGATATCCACAACAAGACCCTTGGACTTGTTTGGACCATCACAGGTTATGAGTTTTGGTGGTAGTTTTGATGCTTTAGTAATAGTTGATGATTTCTCTAGATTCACATGGACACTATTTCTATCGTCCAAGAGCGATGCATTCAAGTGTTTCAAAAACCATGCCAAACAAATCCAAAATCAATCTAACCATAAGATAGTATATATTCGATCCGATCATGGTGGTGAATTTGAAAATCATCAATTTGATAAATTTTGTGATAAATATGGTATTATGCATCAGTTTTCGGCTCCTCGTACCCCTCAACAAAATAGAGTTGTTGAGAGGTAGAATCGAGTCTTAGAGGAGATTGTTAGAACCATGCTTAACGAAAGCAAAGTTCCTAAGTATTTTTGGGTTAATGCATTGCATACAGCTTGCTATGTCATAAATCGTATACTCTTAAGGCCTACTTTTTCAAAAACTCTTTATGAACTTTTAAAAAGCCGGAAACCTAATATTGCTCATTTTCATGCTTTTGGTTATAAATGCTTTATCTTAAATAATGGAAAGAGAGCTTTAGGAAAATTTGATTCAAAAGCTGATGAAGGTATATTTTTAGGGTATTCATTGCATAGTAAAGCTTATCAAGTGTTTAATAAATATTCAATGCAGTAGAAGAGTCTGTACATGTCCATTTTGACGAATCTTCTCCAAAAGAGAAGAGAAAGGTATTTTTTGATGATGTTGCAGGTGCTTTAGAAGAAGCATACTCTAAGGACATGGATCAGGACAAAGAAGAAGAAGCAGAGAAAATTGTCCATGATGAGCATCAGAACCTGCCGATAGCATGGAAGACCAAGAAGGATCATCCACTCGACAAAGTTATAGGTGATATCACTACGGGGGTGGTAACCTGTAGTTCTTTACGTAATTTTTGTAACTTTGTTGTCATTGTACCTCAAATCGAGCCAAAGACCATTGATGAGGCCATTGAGGATGTGCACTGGGGTACAGCTATGCAAGAAGAGCTAAACTAGTTCGAGCGTAATAATGTATTGGACTTGGTCCCTAAACCTAAAGAACATCTAGTGATTGGTACTAGATGGGTCTTTCGTAGCAAATTAAATGAATTTGGCTTGATCATAAGAAATAAAGCACGCTTGGTGGCCAAAGGCTACAACCAGGATGAAGATATCGATTATAATGAGATCTATGCTCGTGTAGCCAGATTAGAGGCCATTAGGATGCTTCTATCATTTGCATCGATTATGAACTTTAAGCTCTTTCAAATGGATCAAGAGTGCCTTTCTGAATGGCTACATTCAAGAGGAGGTATATGTTGATCAACCTCCCGACTTTGAAAGTTTTAAATATCTAAACCATGTATATAAGCTCAAGAAGGCCCTATATGGTCTGAAACAGGCCCATAGAGCCTGATATGATAGATTGAGCTCTTTCCTTTTGGAAAAGGGTTTGTGAGGGGTATGGTTGATACTACCCTCTTTATTCGTAGATTAGATGATCATGTATTATTAGTTCAAATATATGATGATGATATAGTTTTCGGATCTACTAATGACATTCTTTGTAAAGAATTTTCTGATATGATGCAGGGAGAATTTGAGATGTCGATGATGGATGAGCTGACCTTCTTCCTTGGGCTACAAATCAAACAAATGGTAAGTGGCATCTTCATTCATCAATCAAAATATTGTAAGAAGTTACTGACAAAGTTCGACATGGAAAAATGTAAAGAAGCTTCAACACATATGGCGTCCGCTTGCAAACTAGACAAAGACGAAAGGGAAAAGCTATCGAGGTAACCAAGTATCGAGGAATTATTGGCTCATTATTATATTTAACTACGAGCCACCCCGATATTATGATTAGTGTTTGTATGTGTGCTAGATTTCAAGCATTACCTAAAGATTCAGATTATACTGTTGTTAAACGCATCATGAGATATTTAAAATGAATAAGTAATATGGGATTATGGTATCCTAGGGATGCCTCATTATCCTTGGTAGGGTATTCCGATTCCGATTTTGTTGTATGTAAGTTGGATCAGAAGAGCACTAGTGGGACTTGTTACTTACTAGGCAATTCCTTAGTTGCATGGCACAGTAAAAAGCAAGCTTATGTTGCTTTGTCCACCGTTGAAGCGAAATACATTGTCGTCGGTGTTGTTGCGCTCAAATCCTATGGATGAAGCAGCAACTTAAGGACTTTGGACTTAATCTATAAAAGAGCCTTATAAAATATGATAATACAAGTGCCATAAACCTATCCAAAAATCTCGTTTTGCATTCGAGAACCAAGCATATAGAAATTAGACATGATTTCTTGTGTGACCATGTACGAAAAGGCGATTGTGTGCTTGAATTTGTTGAAACTACTTAGCAATTGGCTGATATTTTCACCAAGCCCCACTCACGAGATACTTTCTATGTTCTTGGAAGAGAACTTGGAATCCTTGATGAAAAATATCTTGATTAAAATCGTCTAAAACCTTATTATGTGCTTCACATGTTAAATGTCTTATATGCTTCAAAATGTGTATTTGTTGAATGCATTATATTCCTAATATAACTCATGATCTAGCATGATAAGTTAGAAATATTTGCATGCTTCTAAAACCAAAAAACCTCTTGTTTCTACAAAAATGATATTTGTTAATCGATTAACCATAACTCTTAATCGATTACAATGAGTTCCAGTAGCCAACATTTTATTTTTCATGAAATTTAATCGATTAACATCTTACTTTAATCGATTACTTAGGCTCATTTCTCTGAAAATCTGGAATTTTAACAATGATTAATCGATTATATACAACTTTTAATCGATTAATGATAGTAGATAAATTAGAAACAGTAGTGCTTTTGCCATTTTTCAAACCCTCTCTTCCCCCTTTTCTCTCTAAATCTCAGAAGCAATGGCAAAATTCAAAATTTTGGCTTAAAAGAAGAATTAAACCTCACCTATACTCATATTGCACCTCATTTCATTCCATTTTCTCTCAAATCATCCAAGACACCCCATTCCCAATTCCAAACCCTAAGTTTAGGTTCCATCCCTTATCCTTCTTCTCCTCTCATATACTCACAGATTTTCACTCAAAAATGGAAAGAGGACGTTCAAAGAGGTTCAAGACAACTGCTCAACACACTCGTAGGCCTCCTACTGCTTCATCTTCAAATCGGAGTGTGAGGCAAGATCGTGGAGATCCCTACTACTCTCTCATACTTCTGGAGACTCAGTTGTCAAAATTTCAGGGTAGGAAACCAACTTACATAAGGTATGCTGATCTAACCTAGATGGCGGAACAAAATTTTGAATTTCCGCAAGGTATGCAAGCTCAGGGAGTTGTCATGTTTGTGGAATTAAAGGGAAATCTGTACCCTGCTTTGATTAGAGAATTTTATTCCAACTTTAGATATAAGGATGACAAGTATTGATCCATGGTTTCTGGAAACTTATTTGAGATGGATAGTGATATCTTTATGAATGTGGGTGGTTTATCCACTAATGGTGCTAGCCTAGGTGATTGTGAATGGCTTAAGGATTTTGATGCTACTGAGGTTTACAAGTTTTGTTTGAGAGGTCCCCATTTGTATATCTAGGGAGATCTAACAAAAGCTGGTTCATTATCTGTAGAGAATAGATTGCTTCACTATCTGATAGCGTACATTTTAGTTCAGAGGAACACAAATCATGCACAACCTAATGTGAATGATTTGAAGTTCATGTATGTTGTTAAGGAATGTTATGATTAATTGGCATGAGGAGATCCTAAAGGTCATGTATAATGTCTCTTCCTTGCAATCCAAGATGCTACCCTATAGTATATTCATTTCGAGGATCATTGATTATCTGCATATTGATGTGTCTGACACCATCATCACGGAGACTTCTGATAAAGATCACATTGTTGGTGAAAGCCTAATCCAAAAGATGGGTATCTACAAGTATGGAGGTACTTGGCAATACCAAGAGGATTACACTATCGTGGATTTGGATCTATCTGATGATGAGGATCACGCTGGAACAGATCAGCCTAATGTTCTCAAGGGGAGCCGACTGGAAACGCGCCGTAGGAACCGTCCATTGGATTAGCTCAGTTGCACGCAATGGAGCAAAGGCTAAATAATAGAATGAATCTACACTTTCAGTCTCTGAAGGACTTCTACCATACAGACTTGGAGCAATTTGAGGAACATCAGGTCGCCTATATTGATAACCACTATCAGGCTATGAGGAGTTTTGTTCAGAACACTGCTGAGGCACATAATGAGAGGTTTTGTGCAGAATTTGAAAAGCTGAGATTCGTCATCCATGGTGATAGTAGTCTGACAGTTCCTGATGACAGATACCTTCCTCCGCATCCCTAGATTAGAAGACCTTAGACCCTAGATTGCCTTAGGTTTAGTTCTTCTATATGGCTAATTTTCAGGAGTTTTGCTGCTTTGTACTTTTGAGACATATTTTCTTTTTGCTTTTTGGGTTGTAACTCTAACTATCTACTTTTGCTGAACTATTATGACTTGATATGCATGCCATTTGAACTTAAATCGTTACCATTTTGTTTTTTAAATTGTGTACATAATATGCTTATCTATGTCAAATATAGTATGAATATATGGTTAATGGTACTTGGTCATGATTGGTTATATACATCTCTTATGTTTGATTGAGCCTGTTGTTTGAATGCTATAATAAAAATGCTTGATCATTCCATGCTTTATTAGTTCTTGTATAACCTTCCATGTCATTAAATATGTCCAATTACTATATTCTATTAGTCTAATCGATTAACTCATTCATTTAATCGACTAAATGTTATCAACATGTGCACGTGTTCAATTTTTCCTTCAACTGGTTGATTAATTACATTCTCAAAATTAATTGATTAATTACAGTTTGGTTTCATTTCATAACTCTTCTTACTTTTGACCAAAATTCATTAGTTTATCTTTTTTATAATGTCAAAATGGGGAGAAAGGTTGCTTTGTTGTTTCATGTGTGCAGGTTGTAAATAATATTCAACTTCCATTGTCTAGCTATGCGCTTTAACTTTGAAATCAACAATCATGCATTCTATGACTATCTTCAAGCTATGCATCAAAACAAAATTTGGTGTGGAGTTTGTCATCATCAAAAAGGGGGAGATTGAAAGTGCAAAGTGTCAAGATAACACTATTAGATTGCCTATGTTTTGATGAAGGCAAGGATTTAGTGAAAGCTTAAAGATAACTCAACAAATCAACATGGCAAGGACTCAAGAGCTTCATGTTTAGACTAGAGTCACAAAAGGAGTCATTATTAATAGTCTTAGATATGTGTCTTAGTTATTGAGTATGGGTTAGGTAAACCTAGATGCAAATTTTACAAGTCCTAAAAACAATCATATCATTTATATGAGACATGCTATCTAGACTAGTATATGTTCATGCATTAATCATACATGTTATCTGTGCATCTTAAGCATAACATAATGGTAAAACATGTATAGTTAATAAGCATAACATATAGGTAGTTTACCATTTAATCTCTTAGCTGAAAAATGTGTCAGTTAATCGATTAAGCAAGGCGTTAATCGATTAATGTGAAATCAGTTTTAACAGATAACTGAAAAACATAATTCAGTTATTCTCAACAGCTCGTTAATCGATTAAAAGGGCACTTAATCGATTAACTGGGCGTCTAAAAGTTTTTCTATATAAACTGTGTTTTTACACCATGTTTTATACATACATTCATTCATTTTTAGATTTGCTAAGTTACATATTTTTCGTGCTCATTGTGTATGATATAGGCAGAGAGAAATACATGTGAGATAGTGAGAGATAGTATCATGCTTAGGATTTAAAATGTTATCCAATTGCATGTGATTAAATGTGTTCATCATTCTATCTTTTCTCGCATGATTCTTGCATTTCTATTAGAGATTTCATATGGTAGAAATTACATGTTTCTGCATGATTATAAACTCATATATTCTTGTTAATTTGTGAGATTTGTATATGGTTTACAGTTGGATTTGAATTGTAATATTTGAGCCATATTATGCTTCATAATATTATGTTTTTGTGATGTTTTTTGTGATAAGGAAAGTCGTCTCTTGGTGTTTTACCACCAAAGAGATTCAGTGAGTCTTCACCAAGACTTAGAGGTCTTGAGTTTAGAACATATTCTTGGTTGGGGCTAGATCGTAGGAAAGGTTTTCCTAGGCGAGTAGAGTAGTCAAACCAAGGTAGGGGCTCTAGGAATTCAAGAAGGGATCATCTAAGGTTTTGTAATTGGAAGTGTGCATGTAATATACATTCGTTTCAATTTTAGTGAAGAAAATCTCTCGAAATTGGAAGGGAAGGACTGGACGTAGTTTTGCAGTGGACCGCAAAACGAACCAGGATAAAAATCCTCATTGCAGGCTTTTTCTAACCTTTATCTCTTTAATTTCCAAGTTGTTTAATTTACTATTTTAACTGATATTCTGAATTTTGTAATTCTGTCATATAGAGATTAATTTTGTTCAAATATATGTTGTATTGTTTCTATAATATTGGTGAGTGGTTGTGCAAACAAGCCATTCAGCAACTTGATGTTTTGTGCAATTTAATTGATTAAGTCAGTGGGTTAATCGATTAACTGTGCGTTTTCCAGAATAGGACTTTGGTGCGAAAAGCGGTATTTTGGAACCGCAACACCTATCAACCCCCCTTCTGGGTGTGTTTAGTCCACTGTTACCTAAAACCAATAGAACAAATTAAACAATCTCAAGAAGTAGAAGTGTCATTAAGGATATCCACTAGAGGGAGGAGAAGTGCAATTCCTAATGATTATATTGCATTTCTTCAAGAAAATGAGGATGACATCGGGTTAACAAAAGATGATCCATTGAACTTTTGTCAAGCCATGAAAAGTTCTAACTCTCAAAAGTGTATTGATGCCATGAAGGATGAGATGAAGTCTATGCATGATAATGATGTTTGGGATCTTGTCAAATTACCTAAAGGTGCAAAATCTATTGGTTGGAAATGAATATTTAAAACTAAAAGGGATTTGAAAGGTAATAATGATAGATATAAAGCTCGTCTAGTTGTTAAAAGCTACACTAAAAAATAAGGCATTGATTATAAAGAAACATTTTCTTCAATATCTTCGAAGGATTCTTTTATAACAATATTGACATTAGAATCTCATTTTGATTTAAAGTTATATCAGATAGATGTAAAGATTGCGTTTCTAAATTGTGATATTAAAGAAATGATTTATATGGTGCAACCATAAAACTTTTGTCAATTGGCTCAAAGTCTATTGTATGCAAATTAAAGAAATTCATCTATGGCCTTAAACAAGCTTCTCATTAATAGAATCACAAGTTTCATCAAGTTATTACCTCGTATGATTTTGAGGCAAATAAAATCGATGACTGTATGTACTGCAGGTTTAGTGGGAGTTAATTTATATTTTTGGTATTATATGTCGATGATATACTACTTGCAAGCAATGATATTGGACTATTGCATGAGACCATGAGATTTTTAACGAATAATTTCGAAATGAAAGATCTTGGGAAAACTTCTTTTGTATTAGGTATTCATATACTAAGCGATCGTTCTCAAGGTATCCTGAGGTTGTCACAAGAAAGCTATATAGATAAAGTTCTAGATAGATTTAGCATGAATGAAAGAAAACCAAGGGATGCCCTTATAGCTAAGGGAGACAAGTTTAGTCTTGAGCAGTGCCCCATAAATGACATTGAAAGATACGAGATGCAAAAGATTCTTTATGCATATGGTGTAGGAAGTCTAACGTATGCTCAAGTTTGCACACATCCCGACATAGCGCTTGTCGAGGGAGTTTTTGGGAAGATATTTGAGCAATCTCGTAATGCATCACTAAAAGGCAGTCAAACGTGTTATGCGTTACTTGAAGAGAACAAATGAGTACATACTCACTAATCGGAGGTCTGAGAATTTATAGCTCGTAGAGTATTCTGACTTCGATTTTTAGGTGTCTAGACAACATACACTTCACCTCTGGATATGTGTTTGTGAACACTCACTTTTGTCCGACTTAATTACAAAATTAAAATGTACGAAAGTTTCACAACAACAAGTTCGGAACAAACATATTTGTAAAGTATTTCAGAACCAATCAGATTTGTTTTGTGAGTGTCTAGTTCGTAACTAATGATTAGAAATATTTTTTTACCAATTCAATTCGATTAACTTAATAACTTTTCATTCGGGTTGTCACATAATCAAGGTCATATAACATACTAAAGTACATTCCGGTTGATGAATTACAAATGTTTTCAAGATTCTGTTATTGTTAATACACATAACTCAACGAGCGGATAAGCTGTTTCTAGGATTTGAACCTATAGTCTCATGGTCACTAAGCAACAACTTTACCGTTATGCTGAGGCTCACCCTCACATGAATAAAAAAAATATAACCAAAAAAATTATAGAGTTGTTTCCTGAAACTCAGAGCCTTGGACCATTAAGGAATTGAAATTGAAATAGACGTGGGCTTTCGAAAAACAAATTGTGCAAGTTAAGGCTTATTCAAGTTCCCAATATAATTATTTCCACTAATGGTTGTCAGGTAACCTAAACACTATAGAACAGTAGTCCAACATGGCGAGGGGTCAAAACCTTTTCATTTATTCAGCATAAGAAAAAATTACCTCATGTCTCAATAAATCCTTGCTGTTTGATATCATATAACTGGAATGAAACTGCAGGGGAAAGTTGGGAATCGCCAACAAGCATATGTATCACTACCAATAACAGATGCAGCATCGAAAATGTAAAATAGAAAAATTAGATATGCATCACCTCCCTCTCAAATAAATACACTTTCCTATCTAACACACCCCAGAAAAATCTTGACTAGAGGAATCTAAAGCCTTCTAAAAATTGGTCATTCTTACACTCAATGTTATCATCAATTGGTGCAAAGACAGAAAGAGCACGTGCAAACTCTTCGAAATCAAGTATCCCACTGTGCTTTGTATCAAACAAGTCAAACACCTAGAAAATTCCACAACAAATTACTTGTTGATGACCTGTGCACTTGCACAAATTCCACAACAATTGATGGCAGTATCCTTTCCTAACCAAGCACCATCACCCTTTAATCACTGGCAACATTTTCTACACCAAGTTCATGTATTTGCACAGTCAGCACCACCCTTTTGTCAATCTCAATGGCTCGGAGGACCAAATGTCCCTCCCATTTTTCAGACATGTCAAGCTCATCAAACTCCACTTCCTAATGCAGCTTACCACGTCGGATAGCAATTTCCCGGCTCTCCATGAAGAAGCATGGATAAACGGGACGGAGATGAGGCTATGCGTGCTCATTCCATCACCTGATTCCCTCAGTTGTAACTGCAAAAGGAGATTACAATCATAGCATTATATTAGAATTAAGAACCCGTAGTGAAATTTCAATCATGATAAAAACTCAAAAAAGGAAAAGAGAAAGAGGATTAACAGCAAATGAAGACAATGACAATAACGTGATTTGCAGAATCCTCGTCAGAAAGATATACATAGAACTGTTCTTGAATGGATACATTAAGCTAGGGGAATCAGTCACAAAAGTTCTTACTAATGTACATACAATGGATATGATTGATATTTCTAGCATACAAATACCTCTTTGAAGATAGTTATAACCATGATTTCCTGAATAAGGCAGATGGTAGTTCAAAAGCATCAAACCAGAATACATATTCTCTTTCGGTTACACATACACTTATCTAAATAATAGATATTCCAAAGCAATCAGACCAAGCCAGCCGTGAGTTACAAAATAGAGGACAGTTACCATTCTACTCCAATTATAGTCATCATTGGCAAAACATAAAACCTCTCAAACAGTTACAGATGCAATAATCAGCATGAATGGAGTAATTATTTGAATTATTTCAAAAAAAGCAACCATTAAAGATAAATACATCAAAAGGCATCCAGGGAATTAATTCTAGGAATTCCAGAGGAGTATCAAACCTGCCATAAATCAGCATAAAGTAGTACTGAAGAGGTGCAAATCAAAGAGTTGTTGATGCAACATTGATGACCAGTTTCAAAAGTTAAAAAGCCATGGCACGTTGCTGAATCAGAGGGCAAATGGAAGGTTGCTTTAATTTTTTACAAATCAGCCTTGGCCTCTATAAAAGGAGCTACAAAAGGCGCATACAGAGGGGAGAGAGAGCAATAAAAAAAAACCAGTAATCAGAGCACAGATATACACATCGCACAACGATCAGAGAGCAACTCATACACCTATACACAACAAGCAAGCAATATAACTCAAATTCAACAATTCTAGTATCTCCGAAACAAGAGAATAGAGATCAAGCTTCAAAGGTAATGCATTTGTTACTTGTGAAAAATAAATTATTTTCTATGTAAAAAAACTATGTTTTACAGTGTATTGAATTGAAAACTTGTATTCTAAAAATATGTGTTACCTTAAGTATTCTACATCATGATGAATGACATGACCTCTGCCTTATTATTTCACAGAAAATTAAGTTTTTCTTTAAGTCATCTTCATTTTGTCCTGAATAATGGTTTCTATCCTGGTTCTGGTTTTATTCGGATTCTAAAAACAATATGAGAATTCATCCCAAGGTAATCTAAATAACTAATTACTAATACGTCATAGTTAAAAGTTATCCAAAAATGGGCTTATCCTAGAAACATAAACGTATAGATAGGCATACTCTCGATAAAGACTAGCCCAAAGAAATCCAAATCCTCTTACCTCAAGTATCGGCATACCTTTTCTTTTCCATGTTGCCGTCCAATTTGTTGCCATTTGCTTCTATCGCCAGCAATTGCCCACGCTGTCCCCTTTTTGCAAGCCATCAACTCGGTTCTGCCCCCATCGGAGAATAGGCACCACCATACACCATTCATACCCACCCCCTTTCCTTGCTTTGATGAGCCTCTGCAATAATGGTAAGCTATAAAAAATAAGAAAGGCATAGCAAAAGGTGAATAATCAGAAATAAGAACCCAAAAAATGAAGAAAATAAAGAGGTTGAGGAGATGAGTACAAACTGTTCATCGAGTCATGGCCTTGATAGGTGGTTCCCGAAAGGTCGATGTAGGACCACCGCCACCTTCGCGACCTCGACCCGCTTAGATTTTTGGTTCATGACAACCTACTCGCTGAAAGAGAAGAAGAAGACCACTGCGATTCGTTTCCGAGGAAGCTTCAAAAAATGAGACCGTAGACTCGAAGCCAAGACGTCCTGACCGGCATGATTTCGGTCACCATCAACTCCTAATCATTGCCGTGGCCATTAAAACCGAGAAGAGAAAGCGAAAAAAATAGGGAGGATGACCCCCGATTCTTCAAATCACCATGAATGGATAGCGTCTTCGAAGCTCCACCAGTCGTCTCCCTCCACTACCGTCGTGAGCCAAGCTAAAGGAAAAAGGAGATTGGGGAAATATGGGGTATTAGGAAAAATCCCATTTGGGGTTTTTTGGTTCTGAAAGAACCCGTATGCCACCCCTGGTTTACATTTTGTTATGTTTGTTTTGTTTGGTTTTTTATTTGAGTTTTTGTCATATTAATTTGTTTGAATAATTGTTTTGTTATGCTTAATTCTATAGATAATTAAACCCATTACAAAATCCCTATAATTAATTCATATAGAAACCTAATGCTTTTTTTTTTACTTCTTTCTATTTACCAGTTGTTGTGACGGGAATAGTAAATTAGATACTAGGTTATCACCAAATAAGTAATATCATACATATTATCTCAAACTAAATAATATAAAGGCATATGTGACAATAAATAATAATGCAAAACTATTTTGTCAATAAAATTAAATATGACATTATACAGTAAGGTTATGGTTCGAGTTGTCTCTAACTTCTCCGAAAAATGAGAAGAAAGTCTACAACCAATATCGTCTCTAAACTATTAATTCCACGTGTATATATATATATACATAATTAATAAACTATTTTATCACTAAAGTTCTATATGTATAAATAATTAGAAACCATTTTATTAAATAAAGTTTTATGGAGTTTTTTTTATAGTAAGGTTATGGTTCGAGTCGTCTCTAACTTCTCCGAAAATGAGAAGAAGGTCTACAACCAACATCGTCTCTAAACTATTAACTCCTTATACACACATAATCAACAAAATTTTATTACTAAATTCTATATGTGTAAGAAATTTTTTTCCAAGTTAATTTTACAAGATTATTCATAGTAAGTTTATGGTTCGAGTCGTCTCTAACTCCCTGGAAATAAGAAGGAGGTCTACGATCAACACTGTTTCTAAGCTATTAATCTCATCAAATCAAAACAATTATATATTAATCAATTCAATCGATAAATCAAACGATATTTTCTAAATCATTAACGATTAACCAAAATAGCTAAACAATTTTCGAACTAGAACTACGTAGTCTTGATTTCCCTATTGCACCCAGGGATACATAGGAGCAGGATAACCTCTTATCATATACAAATAAAAAATACAAAGATGTCTACGTAGTACTTTTCATTTCCAGCTTTTGAAATTGATAAAGTTCTCTCCAAACCATTCAGCCATTTGAGAGTTATGCCTATTTTACTAAAACATATTTTGTTCTAGACTAGTCAAGAAGGAGGTTATGGTAATCTATAAAGATGTCTTCCAAAGCATGTCCTACTAGCCTAAAATCCACAAACATAAAATACAAAAGTTTTTCCTTCTTCAATACTCTTTCTAAAATGACAAAATGTGTATGTTTTAATTTCGCCATTCAAGAGTTATGCTCTCTACACTGATGTAGTGTATGGCTACCTTGTGGCTAAATATCATGGTTGAATATTACTTGATGTTTAGTCCATAAACCCTAGCCTGAATGTCCAATTCCATTTAAACTAATTTCATAAGAAAGTTATTGGACAAAACTTTAATTATGAGAATCCTATGACAACTAGATGTCATTCTCCTCGCCGAAAGCTCTAAACCAAAGTCGGCGAGTTCATAGAACCCTAAAGGTTCTTAAACTTTCTAGGATGAACTACAATATGTCAAATATTCTGTTCCACCCTAGTAGTACTCATGTATGTTTCAGTTTATCAAATTCTCTACTCGTTCAAGAGCGAATCGAAACCTTTCGGGTTAATTCTGAGCCCTTGAACCCAAACTGTCTACGAGATTCTTATCGTGCCCAGTCAAGACTCTAATTGTATCCAAATAAAATATTCGGATATGTTCACCTGTCTAAAGCCCTATTAGGAAAACTTCTTAATGATTCTTAATAAAATCGAAATATTGAGATTAATCGTTTAACACGTAATCAGGTACTTGGCGCTCAGGCAAGCTACGACAAGAAATTAATAGGATCGGTAGAGGTGCATGTATGGAGGGAAGTATTTTCATATATGCAGACTTAGAATTGATGTCGAAGATAATCGTTCATCTCTAAGTTAGGCCGAAACAGTTTAGTCAATTACTATGGTTGTGGCCGCGAACTGATGAGTATCGAGACTTATGAGTTCGTCTAAACTAACTTTGTTGATTAAATGGTTTGAGTAGTGGTACTGGAAATATGTATATTGTGCTATTAGTTGACTTCTGTGAATTCTGAAATTTAATTGCTATTGTGTTCAACGACTGATGCTTGCTATCATAGTTGAATTGGTGAAACATTTGCATAATTCGTCGGCATGGCATAATTATGAGCATTGTTGTATAAATTTCGATTCGAAAAGGAAATTGGAAAAGAACTTCGATTTTTTGGAAAACATAAAAATAATATGATATGAAAATCCTATTTTTAAAGCAATGATTGGAAGATTCCTCTCTTAGTACTTAGTAAATACTTGAAAATTTTACAAAAATAAGTCTCCTTCATGAAATGAAAAAGTCACCTATTAAAAAGATTAAATTTTGACAGTATGGTGATTACCTAATGATTTCTAAAGTTTTAAAGAACCGAATCCAAAGTTATACCTATGAGAAGTATGGTATACCCATACGACTATACCGATTTATGCGCGGTATAGTTTACTAGAAGACACATCACTGTAAATTATGTTGTGAACCTAGAGGGGTACCTAGTCTGTGTGACTTGGTTGAGAGGACACTAGGGTAAAGGTTGAGTTGTTATGGGAAGGGGTAGCTCCCTTATCAAACCAGCTTTTGAAATTGATAAAGTTCTCTCCAAACCATTCAGCCATTTGAGAGTTATACCTATTTTACCAAAACATATTTTGTTCTAGACTAGTCGACAAGGAGGTTATGGTAATCTATAAAGATGTCTTCCAAAGCATGTCCTACCAGCCTAAAATCCACAAACATAAAATACAAAAGTTTTTCCTTCTTCAATACTCTTTCTAAAATGACAAAATGTGTATGTTTTAATTTTGTCATTCAAGAGTTATGCTCTCTACATTGATGTAGTGTATGGCTACCTTGTGGCTAAATATCATGGTTGAATATTACTTGATGTTTAGTCCATAAACCCTAGCCTGACTGTCCAATTCCATTTAAACTAATTTCATATGAAAGTTATTGGACAAAACTTTAACTATGAGAATCCTATGACAACTAGATGTCATTCTCCTCACCGAAAGCTCTAAACCGAAGTCGGTGAGTTCATAAAACCCTAAAGGTTCTTAAACTTCCTAAGATGAACTAAAATATGTCAAATATTCTGTTCCACCCTAGTAGTACTCATGTATGTTTCAGTTTATCAAATTCTCTACTCGTTCAAGAGCGAATCGAAACCTTTCGGGTTAATTCTGAGCCCTTGAACCCAAACTGTCTACGAGATTCTTATCGTGCCCAGTCAAGACTCTAATTGTATCCAAATAAAATATTCGGATATGTTCACCTGTCTAAAGCCCTATTAGGAAAACTTCTTAATGATTCTTAATAAAATCGAAATATTGAGATTAATCGTTTAACACGTAATCAGGTACTTGGCGCTCAGGCAAGCTACGACAAGAAATTAATAGGATCGGTAGAGGTGCATGTATGGAGGGAAGTATTTTCATATATGCAGACTTAGAATTGATGCCGAAGATAATCGTTCATCTCTAAGTTCGGCCGAAACAGTTTAGTCAATTACTATAATTTTTGCCGCGAACTGATGAGTATCGAGACTTATAAGTTCGTCTAAACTAACTTTGTTGATTAAATGGTTTGAGTAGTGGTACTGGAAATATGTATATTGTGCTATTAGTTGACTTCTGTGAATTCTGAAATTTAATTGCTATTGTGTTCAACGACTGATGCTTGCTATCATAGTTGAATTGGTGAAACATTTGCATAATTCGTCGGCATAGCATAATTATGAGCATTGTTGTCTAAATTTCGATTCGAAAAGGAAATTGAAAAAGAACTTCGATTTTTTGGAAAACACATAAAAATAATATGATATGAAAATCCTATTTTTAAAAGCAATTATTGGAAGATTCCTCTCTTAGTACTTAGTAAATACTTGAAAATTTTACGAAAATAAGTCTCCTTCATGAAATGAAAAAGTTACCTATTAAAAAGATTAAATTTTGACAATATGGTGATTACCTAATGATTTCTAAACTTTTAAAGAACCGAATCCAAAGTTATACCTATGAGAAGTATGGTATACCCATACGACTATACCGATTTATGCGCAGTATAGTTTACTAGAAGACACATCACTGTAAATTATGTTTTGAACCCAGAGGGTTACCTAGTCTACGTGACTTGGTTGAGAGGACAATAGGGTAAAGGTTGAGTTGTTATGGGAAGGGGTAGCTCCCCTGAGCCGATGGGACCTTTTGCACTAACTGTGGTGACTTTGACACCCCCTTGAAGGTATCGTGTTCAAGGTGATATGGCGGCTATCTTTGCCGAACGGAGGGTTTCCGACGCTACTGAGTGCATGGTACTTTGTCAATGAGTCACCAATGGTGGGCACGACGCGATATTCATCTTGCCCGCTTCCTTAGAAAAACATGACGCTAGTCAATCTCGACTAGTGTCGGTACCATTGCTGTTAATGTTGAGTCTAGGGGCCCTATAGAAATCATTTCTCCATGCACTCATTAAGAGACTAATAGTTGTTTCAATATAGACATAATAGATACTTATACCTCATGATATTGACATTCCACATTTGATTACATCCATGTGATATTGATTATATGATAGATGCTATGTGAATTTGATATTTTATGTGTCGTTTATATACCATAAGTGGAAGTACTTACTCTCCTAATATTTTAGGGAGTACGTGACTTCATGGAGAATGATCGTGCCATCGTTCGAAGGAATGGAAAGACAATTCTTACGACTAGGTAGTGTGTCGCTCTCTTGTAGGATGTAACACCTGAGTCAGTATATTAAATTTTATCTCTGACAAGTTGTGAAATTTTATATTGTTTTGAAGGATCTGTCAAGGAAGTTCCACCTGTTTTTATAATAAAGATATTTGGAAAATTTTATTTCACATTTTCAAAAAGGTTTTTCTTCCGCAATATATTATTTCTTCACGTGTCTACTTATTTTAATTTCACTGAATCAGGGTGTTACATTTAGACACGAGAATAAAACATTTCCAAGCACTTCCATGAGAATGAAAAAAACACTGAAATGTGGAAACAGATTTTTAGTGGGAAAATTTTATTCCACCGGATATTTTATTACCTTCATACAAACACAAAAGTGTCAATCCTAACCTTTTTTGCCCTCAAATATTTTTATAACCCAACATTAACACCCCCAAATATCTTTTGACTTCTTTATGTTTTATTTCAAATTGTAAATTCATTTCTGTCTCATTTTTTTAATTTATTATTATTTTATTTCTACAACTATAGTCATACATATGTAAAACTCTTTTCAAGTATTAATATTTTAAATATTTATGTTTCTCTGCCTTATGTTTCATTTGGAAAAATTAGTGGGAAAATTATTTTAGATTATCAAACAACCTAAAATAAAGTTATAAACAAACAATATTTTTTCTTCCTGAAATAACAAATAATACAAGTATTTAAAATTACGAAGTCAATATTTGGAAAAACAAAATAAATCAAGAAAAATATAAGCTTGCACAACTTAGTTTTTGTGCAACAAAATAGTCCCAAAAAGTATTATTTCATGTTCACTCAGTCCAACATGTCTTATTCTCTATCTTCGCACCTCCATTGTAGTCAACTTTTGTAAGTACAAAGTAGAGTTACATGATATATTTTGACAACACTTTTATAGTGTAAGTTAATAATCTAAAAGCAAGACTTACAATTTAGATATGACAATATGGATATTGCACGAGAATAATGCATCAATATTTTTCCCATTAGCTCCTCACACCTGACCTACTAGGTTGTTAACTTTGCGGACATTTCAAATGGGCTAAATAGGCGGCATGCAAACATACAATAAAAACGACCTAAAATATTGAAGGTCCAATTTTCTCTTTCATAGTTCCATTCCATGTTTACTCTTTTTTTCGTGAATTACTCTTCCGTTTTATTGTACAATCTTCTCTTATTTCTCTCATTTCACGATCCACTCTTATGTCTATTTGTATGTTGTTTTTTAGACTTAGACATTATGCAAAAATTTAAAGGGAAAAACCCTTCAAAGACCCCTTAAAATACCCAAGAGAATTTGAAGAAAAAGAAACAAGTAAGAAAACCAATCAAATAGATAAGTTAAATATGCAATGGATAGAGGTAATAGAAGAACAAATATCTCTTCAAGATCTCTCAACTGAGATTCACTAATGAAATTTTTTATATGTGAAAGCCTAAAAACACTAAGATACTAGAACATGTATTGCAAAAAGAAAAGAAAGCAAAGAGTAAACTCTTTTTTCTTGCTATCTCATGTTTTTTATTTTATTTTTCTATCTCATTTCTTCAACCTTCTAAAACATATATTAAAATATCAACAATAAATGGCAATGCAAGTGGGACTAAGGTAAGATATAAGTAAAAATAGCTACAAAATAATACAAAATAAACACCAAAAATTTTATTTAAAAATTAGAAATATAAATTACCTTAATAGGAACACTCGCATGAAAATTTATTTAAAATCACATGGGTTTTCAGAACAAATGTGAGAAGATTGAAACTTTAAACTTTACATAGTAAAATCTATTTTGTTTGATTTTAGTGGACACACTTTTACTCGTGGGTCACCTACATGTATGTTAGCCCATTTTAAAACACGTATGACATTCACTTTTTGTTCGTTAAGCCAATACGAACATACCCTCACCAAGTTAAATTTTACGGGATTATTGCAAGTACAAGCAAAACAGTTTGATAGCCCATTTTGTTATCACTACTTATAATTATTTGTATGGGTGGAAACAAGTTTAGTTAAACCATATTTTGCCTTAAACATTTCGAGTCTATATAACATATAGTCGTGTGTGTTTCACCTTTAAAGTCTAGGTTTGACCTATTTAAAAGTCAAGTATAACCTATTACCCTATTTAAAGACATATTATATTAAAAGGCTATTAGAACACTACCTTTAAATATGCTAACATACTTGTTTTTAAATAGTTTAATCTAATATTATTAATTAAATTATATTTTATATGCATTTTTATTAAAATTTCATATATTATAATATTAGCTAATTTTCATCCCTAATTTGTAGACTATATAAATTTAAAATTTTAAAGTAAAAATATAGTATTTATTTTTTTATCCTAGTTTTAGCCATCTCCCATGCTTCCACATACTCCTATGAAGTTCTTATGCCTGTCTATGTAAGGAGAGTGAACCATTTTAATATTTCATTGCTGGAAATCCTTCTCTGAATTCCCACAACATGAATCAGTTTGGATTTCAAGGAATGGAGTTTTCGGAGTCAAATCCTTCAGCAGTTGTGGATTCATCTATCACCCTTTTAATTAAGCACCTTCCTGAAGCCATTCCTCATGATACCCTTTCTCGACTCTTGTCCCATTATGGGGCTTCCTCTGTTCGTTCTTGCTCTACTGGCAGGTAATGGTTTATTACTATATTATACCCTCTTCGGTTTTTTTATTTGTTTGGTTGAAAAATAGGGTTTTTATTTTATTATCATAGGATCTTTTGGAATACAAAGTAACCAAATGTAAACACACTTAAGCTGAAACTCGGATTTTATGAGAGGAATCTTCAGAAAACAGGCCCTTAAGCTGAAATTCAGCTTTTCATAGAAGCTGAATTTCATGAAAACATTTCTAGAGAATCACTTTTGTTAACCTAAACAACCGGACCCTTAAGTGCAATTGGTGATTTGAATTCCTAAACAAAGAGGCCTCTATGATAACCTGTTGACAACAAGAGGGTGAGCCTTAGCGCAACTTAAGATTGCCTCTTAGTGACCAAGAGGTCATAGGTTCAAATCCCGGAAATAGTCCACCTTGCGGGTAAGGCTGTAGACCTCATTAGGTGGGAGTCTTACACATTCGGCTGCCATTTAATTTGTTTACCAATAAGCATGTAAGTCTTGGCAGTGGCCCCTTTCTGTGTTCCCTTTTCTGGATTATTGACATTGATATGAATCTCGATTTATGAACCCTCAATGTCGCCATTTATCTGTCCTTGTTAAAGATTTAATGAGGTGTTATCAGACTTAAAGGTCATAAGTATGCAATGATAGGTTGTACAAGTTTTGGTGAATTATTAATATTCTGTGAATATCATGTGCTGATGCTGTTTTCTAGTGTATTTATAAAATGTTAGAAAGTTCTCAATATTGTGATATTTCTTATCTGTTAGACGCCTAAATCATAGTTGTGTCCACATATACTGACAATTGATGCATAAATCATAATTGCTTTATCTAATGCAGGTTGAGGAATTGTGCTTTTGTGGATTTCAAAAATGATACTCTGGCATCTCAAGCTCATCGTCAACTAAATGGGTATTATAAAGTATTTACAACTGTTTTTAATTTGAAATGCAACAACCAAGCCTTATTGCTACACGTCTTTTATTTCAAATAGCGACATAAATTGATTGCATTTTTGAAATTATGGCCTTGCTTCACAATAATGTTGTTTTGATTTCTTTTGCTTGAATCCATTCTAATATCCTTGTAAGTTGATTTCTGATTTTGCAACATTATAAAGAAAATAAATGCCAATGAATTCACTATGGATCAAGGATAAATCATAAAGTTCTTTCGAAACTAAATGGTTTATATGTTTGTTACTTTGTTTTCTTGGGTTGGTCAGGTTGAGATTTCTTGGTAAAGTCCTGTCAGCAGAGAGAGCTAGTCACCCAAATGAGATTGGTGAAAAAATCACTGGAGATCAACTTGGAAAAGACTCAAAAACACCGTTGGTGAAGAATGCAAATGTAGCCAAACCTAATGACGGAGATACAAGATCAGGAGGTCTCCCTATTCCCGAGCCAGTTGCTGAAAGACTTGGTGTTGACTATCCATTTCCTCCTCACCTTGAGTATGCTTCTTCTTCCTGACTTCGCAGTCTTTTTTTTTATTTGTTGCTTTACTGCCATAGCATGTGAAAAGATTAGGAGCTGGTGCACAAATATAACACATGGTTTAGTAAAATGAAATGGGAAAGAAATGAAAGAAAGTCACTGTAATTGGTAAAGGACAGACTTAAAATCTATTGTTTGATAGGATAGAATCTTCAATCAATTTAAAAGAACTCGTTAGAGTTTTGTGCAACTGATCTACAGATATAAATGAAAATTTTGGTTCGTAACTGCATTGGTTACCCATTTTACTTGATGTCATTCTCCTAAAAAAGTATATTAAATGTCTTGGAAAGAGAACGACTTTTAACATTTAGCAATTTGTAGTCTATATGTTCTCCCTCAGTCTCTCTCCCTTAACATCTTATTATGTTTGGATGTTTTCTAATTGCATGCAATTCAAGCATAATGTAATAGGTGAAGCAGAATGTCATTGCAACCTACAATATTTTCAACGTGTAAATTTGTTTTTTGCTCTCATTTATGATATCAAGTGTCTAGATTTTTGGTGATTATTTCTGTCCATATGCTGCTTTTGCTGTTAGATTTAGCATTGATTATTTCCAACGCATAGTTTTACCCAATATTATTTCGTTGGGAAGCTCTTATTGAACTAAGTTTTTTTTGTGGTAGGCTATGAAATAAATCTGAATGTTAAATATGTATACTAATACCATGATCTATCCTGATTATTAATCATCGAAAGTACTATGTATGAAGTATGATAAATGGTTTTTGAAACCATCTTTTTAGTGTAGAAATATTTTGTTTGGTTTACATATAGTCTGATGAAACTCGCTTACAGGTATGCTTACCCTCCACCAGATGGAAATATACTTACGAACATTGTAAATGCTTTGATTGCTGTTCCCCGCTTTTACACTCAGGTTGTGCCAGTATTAAATGAAGCTGCATGGATCTATTGGTTTCTTTTCCAGCTGTAGCGTTTTCCTTGCACTCATTTTGTACTTACCCACAAATTTTAATCTTGTGACACTCTTATATAGGTTCTTCACTTGATGAACAAAATGAACATTCCAGCTCCATTTCGTATGGCACTGCCTACACCACCATTACCACCAGAGGTACAACCTCCGGCACCACCTCTGCCTCCTCCATCTGTAACTGTGAAGCCTCAGCTTGCTGATCTGTCCAGTGGTGAATCAGAGATGGAATCTTCAGATGAGGTAACATCTTCCATGCTTCACAAGGATCAGATCGCTGGAGCCTATGTTTGTTTTTTATTGTTTACATCCTTTATATAACTGTATATTAGACAATTTGCCTAAATGCTTCAAAATTGGTATAAAGCATTCAAATTTTTTTCATCCATTTACATATACAACACATGTACTTTTATTAATGTAATATTTCATTGAAAAGTCCTTTTTATCGCTACACAGTTTGCTTAGGTTGCACCTCCCTGTTGTACTTCAGTTTGAGAAAATTATTATGGGACAAATGACACCATAAAGTTCTATCACATATCATGACACAATTCTTATTGAAACATTTTATTTTCTAAATGAATATCATGCTCTAAAAATATGAAGCCAATAGGAGATTTTTTGTCCCTATCTTTTTAGCAATATTTATTTATCAAAGGAAAGTAATGAAGTGTTTTTAGGAGCATGGAGCAAGAACAGAAAAGTCTGGGCGAAAGCGTCCCAGGCATGAGACCATTGTTGGCCCTGCCATTGATAAAGACGTAGCTCATGAGGCTGTTGGAGTAAAACCAGCCACCTTGGTCCCAAAAGAAATCCCGATGATAAAGAAAAGGAACCCTGTCTTGCAGGTATTTTCTTTCCAAGATATTGGTTGCAGGAGTGTATTAACAGTGTATTTAGCTTTATATTTTTTTGCCTGATAATTTTGCAGATAAACATCAAAGCTACCACGAATGAACATAAAGATGATGAGCCAAAACTAGAGTTACAAGACCCTGACAAAGATGTTCCAGATCCTAACAAATTTTTGACTCTCGAAGAATTAGAGAACGGAAAGTTGCCTCCCGAGGAAATATTATCTCTTCCGATGTTTAAGGTATGGATGTCAAATATATATACACTTCCATTGCTACATACACACCAGCCACTACCGAGCCTTATCCTACTAGGTTTTATAGTGCTACATTCACAACTCGGTATTTAGGGTATGGCAGCTCGATCAAAAAATATTTCACCGACATCATAAAATCTCCTAACTTATTATATGCTCATAACATGTAGCTCAGGACTAATGGTAGAAATTCTCTGCTGTTTCAATTTTCAAACTCTGCAAATATCATTTTCAATGAAACAAAACAACTTAACTTAAGGAATTGGCCACATGCTTCTATTTTGTTATGTTTGTATATTATATTGATACTAACATTGATATTAATATTGATGTTCTCTCAATGGATTTAATTTATATCAGTGCTGTATCCTGCGTTTATCTTGTATTTCTTCACCTCCAGTGTGTAATATCTACCTGTAAACAGGGAAAAAAGGAGTAATGTCTACCAAAATTTTCACAAGATTTTGAGTCTAATAGAAGTCTAAATGTAATTAAATGTGGGCTTGAAACTTAATATTCAATTGAAATAATGTCCTTTAGATGATTACCTGAAAACAAGGGTTGAAGCTCATGAGCTTTTACACATTCACTATTAAGTTGCACTAGCATGGTTGAGCCGAGGAGCAAATTGTCCTGCCTATATTATGAAAAACACTTTGTGATTTCAAGCATTGAAATATATTTAGGAGTATATGTAGTAGCAGCTTAAATTCCCCAGTCTTAATCCTGTATTAGCTCCCTTATTGAGTTTTTCTTTGACTAGTTCAAGTGAGAAATGCTTCCTACTGGTTAGCCTTTTACTCACGCAACAATTAATTCTCATCACCCCACTTGGGCCTTTTGTATCTAATTTGTTTTCATCAGCATTTACTGACCTCTAGACGATGAGGTGATTAATCTTGTTGGGCTTTGTGAGTACTAATCTTCAAATTCATCTGATACATTGTATTTTCCAATGTTCCTGCTATAACAGCGAATACTAGGGAATTGTGCAGGATTTACAAGTGTGAAAATTATTTGGTTTTGTGAAAGCTTTGGTGTGCAAAAATGTATGTTCATAAATCATGAGACTTATGTTTTTGAACTGATGGACTGTGCAGAACTACACTGCTGGAAATCCTGCTCCCGTATTGTATATTAAGAATCTTGCCAAGGATGTGATTGCTGATGATTTCTCTTTTATATTTGGTGAGCCTCTAAAGACTTTTAGTGGATTCAGGTTTTGTTTAATACTTTTGGCTTGCAATATGAGCGCTTTACCAGCCAAATATGATATATATAGAATCCAACAACGAAAATATGAAATTCTTTGAGAATTTCATTTTATATAAATATTATGTAAGTGTTGATTCAGTGTTTTACTTTGTCTTTCTTTTATTGCCAAAGGATCCTTGTTTGGAAGTATTGAGGCTGCAAAGTCTGGCCTCCAAATCAAACTGATGCAGGTAAGATCTTCGTTAGCATTTAAACTTTATACCAAGATCAATTTTTGCTGTTTATGTTATGCAAAAAGAGAGGTCATAGTTTCGAATCCTAGAAACAGCCTCTCCGCTTGCAGGGGTAAGATTGCTTGCCTTATAATGTTATGCAAAAAGAGATCCCAAATAAGTATTAGCTTCTGTAATCTTGTCGTTTATATCAACATACGGACGATGATTACTCAATCCTGATCTCGGTCAACTAACCATTATTTACATCTCCATTAAAATATTGTAAAATATAAATTGGGAGCCTGAAACTAATGGCTAGTTCTGGATTTTAGGAAGGAAGAATGAGGGGTCAAGCGTTTCTAACATTCCCCTCAATTGAACTGGCTCATCATGGTCTGGTATGTTTCTATAAGGAGACTGGTTTTCATCGTTTTAATTGTTAAAAAACTTCGTTTATGATTATGTTTTTGGTCTTTATTCCCTTTACATTATAATCCGATATCATCTTTTGTCAAAAAACCTTTTCATAATTTGCTAAATCAGTAAAAAAAATCATAGTTTGTTGCAGTAGTTTTGGGAGATTGTTAAAATAGCATATGCAGTTTGACACTTTTCATTCTAATGAACGGTTATTGTAAGAATTAATTAGTTATATTTTTCTTGCTTGCCATATTAATGGTTTCTATTGCATATTACCATTGGTTACAGAATCTAGTGAATGGGTATGTATTAAAAGGCAAGCCAATGGTCATCCAGTTTGGTAGGAATCCTGCTGCGGCCAAAGGAACTTAAAATCTATGGACCGAGGAGGGATGTATTCCAAATCGCGTGCCTTGAGACGCTCATGATTGTTGGTTGTTCATCAGTTTATTGCATGTAGAATTGTTGCTGGGAGAATAATGTTAGTTATATGGGATCATTGTTGATGCTTTGATGCTGGCATGTGCATGCATTCTCTTGCTAGGGGGATTGGCTCAAAGCAACAGTTGCTAAATTATAGTTCTGAACTCTGAGGCAATGAGAACAATGAAGTAGCACTTGCAGCATGCATATAATTATATTTTTTCACTGTTGTGTAGATGCAAGTATAGAAATAGCTAAATATATATCATAAACATAGAATTTGGTGATCAAAGGAGGAGACTATTGCCTATATTTTGTCAACATCTTCCTTATGGTATGTTTGTGAGTAGTTTGTAGAAGGAAATGAAAAGAAAAGGGGGCTTGGGAGCTATTGTGTATTTTATAACTCTAAAGCCTTTCTCTTCCCTTTATTACCGTCCAATATCCAATTCGCAAATAGACACTTAGGATTCGACATACTTAACATCCTAGCTTATGACACCGATAATGAACTCTGTAAGTTAAAAGGATTGAAACAAAACTTTTTAAGAAAATAAATTTTGTATATAGATTATAGTTTAGTGTTAAGCATTTTATTAAACTGGAATACCTTTCAAGTCTGTGTGTTTGGTGGAGTTTCTAAATCTTGAAAAAGTAATATACTAAAGGGAGCTTTATGAAAAATATTTTTTAAGCTAAAAGCAACTGAGTTTTGCAGAGTAGTTTTCAAACATGTTTAAATGGTGGCCATAACTTTTTATGCAAATAAAAACGTTTTTGCTTAACAAAAAGAATTTAATTAAATTCTATCAAATACACGGTAGATGCCATTTTTGTTGTCAATTATATGCATTTGTGATAGCTTGTAATATGATGTGAAAACCATTTCCATTGGATTCAATGAGCTGAAAAATAAAATTTACTTCCAACGGCTGATAAATAAAATTTACTTCCAATGGGCTGATAAATAAAATTTTCTTTTACTTACACAAGACCATGAAAGGCTGAAACTATGAAAATGACTTTGTAGATTTTAACTGTTTCACTGTGATTCCTTATACTGTTGGGCAATGGCTTTTGTTTCTGCTTGACACCAATTCACTTTGGGCAGTTTTTTTACCAACGGTTTTATTTTTTATATTCATTGGGATAAGTTTTTTTTACCCACAGTTTTATGTTTCACTAGGGTGCCACAGTCACTTTGTGCTACATGTTCATATTCTTATTTTATGGTGAAAAGGTGAGTGTATTTTATATTATATTTTAGTATTAAATATAATTTATATTATAATTTTATATTAGGCGTACTATATATTATATTTTTTTGTCTTTATTATAATGTTTAATTTAAATTGAGAGACATGATTAATATGTTGGTGGTGGATTAAGATTATATGTTTCCTTTTAGGGTATTACTTACCCTTCTAGGTAAAGAACTAATCTCTTTCGAGATGCGTGACTGCCCCTCCTAACGAGTGTCACTCTAAAAAATGGAATTCATGACCTTTTGGTCATCCTAAAGATCTAGCAGAGCTTTACATTTCTATACCAACACCTTGTTTCTTTTGTAGAGATTAAAAAGTGACAAGGACAATATAGAAAAATGGAAATTACTTCATGGTAGTAGTTACATCATATTTTGCTTTTATATAGTATAAATACTCATTGGACAACTTATCTGAAAATTTAAAAACAAGAAAAAGAAAAGACATTCTAATGGCATATATGAAAATATGGGTAGGTAAAATTTAAAAAGATAAAAAATGTGTGCATTAATAAGAGTTTTATACACTGTCAGTTTATTATCTATCATCCATATTAATTATTATTGACTCTTCAATAAAATAATATAAATGAGTGTTAGATAATGTACTGACTACATATAAATTTATATATTGACAATACATAAATATTATACTCATTTAAAAAACTTGGTGAATCCCTCACTTCCCAATTTTGCATATGTCAAATATCAAATATGGCAGGTCTACCCAATTAAAAACAATGAATTTTTTATGTTATACTTTTTGTTGTTTATTGGGGATGGAACTAAGTTGAGTAGTTTGATTAGTTCCAATTCAGTTTAATGTAAACTATTTTTTAATTTAAATTTGACTTAATTAAAGTTTAGGAATTGTTTGTGTAATTAATATCTTAAAATTTGTAGAGTTTGTTAGCTCAAATTATATGCATGTCTAGGTCAATTTTTATGAAATTTGTGTTGTTAGAATCTTTAATTGGGAATTACCTATTCTTTTTAAAAAAAATTGAATTTCATGATTCTGACATAATGAAATTAGAATATACATGATCAGTGCTCTTGATCTTTCTTTGTTATGACTTTATAATGTTGGTATAATGATCTTTCTCAATCAAATCTTAGAATTCTTCATGGAACTTCATTTTCTATGTGACAGAAAGAAGGGAGAATTGTTTAGTAATTTGGTGTATTGGAGACGATAATCATTCTTAGTGTATTAACACATAGGGTTCCCTTCTATGGGAAAATGAATTTGGTTATCCATTCACTAAGCTAATATTAGTTTTTAGAAGTTGTATGCGTTATCAAGATTAAAACACTTATTTTATAACTCCTTAAATAATTAATTAATATAATTGAATTAAAATTTATGACACCTAAACATTAATTAGAAATTATAAATTTCTAAAAATCTCCTAATTGTCCTTCATATTTTATTTATTTTTATAATTCTCTTTAATACAATATGATTTTTCTTGTATATCAACTATGGAACCACTGTAACATTCATCATATCAAACATGGCTCAATTATGATGATCTTCATATTAATATACTTAATGACATAGATCAAATATTAATGAGTGATGTGGAAATTTCATGCAACATGATCTCAAACATATCTATTTCCAAGATACTTCTTTAGTCTTTAATGAGATCAATCAAGAATCTTTTTTGTAACAAGATACCTACATAAGAAAAAGTTCAAAATTGAACAATAAACCATCAATTTTATTATGCAAAAAATTAATATTGGATGTCCAAAGTAATCCATAAAACATATAGAATATCACTAAACTAAAGTATCATAAGGAACAATAGCCATATGATCACTGTGCTGGTGAAAGCCTGTATATTAAACTCATGGTCAATAGATCAAATAACATAAAATTTATTGTTATACGAAATTATTTATTTTGAACACTTTCTTTAATAATAAGAAACTCGATGTCAATAAATTTTGACATATTAGAACTTTTGAGTAAAGAACTACAAGTTTATTGTCAAATTAAATATTCAATGGCCTTTTAGTGTCATCAACCTCAAGTAAGTCAATGACAAAATTATGTAACCATATCTCATTCTCAAATATCTCAAAAAACAAGCCATGAATTCCACCAGCCATGGTTGAAGGAGTTAGCATGTGTTGTCTTGACATTTAGCAAAATTGGAGTTAGAGTACTCAATGATCTCTAAACACTCAGACTTTTGATAAGTGAGCATGTACGCCTTCATGTTGGGATATGGAATCATTTGCATTTTATTTCTTTCAAAGTCATTTTTGGATCATTGTTCGAGACTAAACTTATTTTTCTTAACTATATGGGTATATCTCGACGTACTATCTTTCATGTCGATTCTAACTAGGACTTTATCAATATAGCTCTATTGTGATAATCTTAGGATACTTTAAGAGCAATCTCTTAGTATCTGAATACCTAATACAAAACAAGCTTCCCCAACATTTTTCATTTTGAAATTCTTCGTTAGAAATCTCTTATTTCACACAATGTTCCTATATAATTGGCACCAAATAGTATGTCATCCACATATAAAAATTTGCACAAACTTAACATTTGGTATGCATAATCATCAATCTTATTTTCTTCAAAACCATGAGGTAATGACTTTATGGAACTTGTGATACCGTTGACGAGAAGCTTGTTTAAGGCCATAAATAAATTTTTTTAATTTACATATCATAGACTTTGAGTCAATTGACATAATTTTATGGTTGTATCGTATAGACCAATTCTTCACTCACCATTTAGAAATGTTGTCTAGACATCCATGTAATGGAGCTTTAAATCAAAATGAGCTACTAGCGCCACATTGTTTTAAAAGAATCCTTTAATGATACAAAATATAAGTTTTATTTATTGTCAACGCCTTTTTCTGAGTGTAGCCTTTAGCATATAGATAATCTTTATATCTCTCAAGGTTACCCTTTGAATCCTTATTAATTTTAAATATCCATTTGCATCCAACATGTTTCACCCCTTCAATTAAATTGACCTGATCCAAACGATATTATCATGTATAAACTTCATCTCATCCTTTATGACATCAACCCAATTTTGAGAGTTAGAACTCACACATCTTGAGAGATGTTGATTGGATCATCCTCTATTAAACTGATCTCATCCTCATGTTCTTGAAAAAAACATAATATAATCTAGGATTGTATTTCTCTTCTCTAGTGGATTTCTTAATGACACTTTCACTTCTTGAGGTTTCTCTACACGTACTTGAGGGAGAACCTCATTGTTGTCTTGCTCTGAAATATTGTGAGGAACAATAGTCTGAACTTCATCTTATATTACTAGAGTTATGCCTTGAACGGTACTATGTGCATGGGCTTGTTCACTATTAGTAACATATTCTCCCTCAAAACAAGATTCTTTATGTTATCTTCCTTCCCAAACTAAACTTCCTCAAGAAATCTCCCATATCTCATTTAATGTACGCTTTGTACCTCATGAATTTTCTCGTAGTATTACATTATTGGAAGTAACAACACAAACATTTACAAATGATTAATTAAAGAATCATAAACAATAACATGTGAATTTTGCTAGAGACTAACTTTATTATTTCCAAAATAATAATGAAAACCAAAATTTTGCAACCTGCAAATATAATTAAAATATGTCTAAAATGGTACAACAAAATCTCATAAAAATGAATTTTTTTAATGTAAGAATAGCATGATCCCAAAATTTTAAAGGGAGACACCCATGAGCAAGCAAGGCTAAACCAGTCTCTATAATGTGCTTGTGTCTCCTCTCAACTGTCCTATTTTGATGGTGAGTATGAGGAGAAGCTACTCTATGAGAAATGGCTAGCTTGGCCAAATAAGAAGTGAAAGGCCTGAACTCCCCACCCCAATCACTTTGGACATATTTTACAGTTTTATTAAACTGAGTTTTGACCATTGTAAGGAATGTGTCAAATAAAGTGGTGGTGCCTAACTTTAGTTTTAGCAAATATATCCAAGTGTGTCTAGTGGCTGCATCAACTAGTGAGAAGTAATATCTAAAATCAGTAATGTAGTCAATAGATGCAGGTCCCATAAATCAACATAGAGTAAATCAAAGGGATTTGGATATTTGTTAATAGAATCAACATCATAAAGTCTATGAGACTTTCTTAGACAACAAGCAGAACAAAAATCCAAAACACTTGTAGTGCATGAGAAATATTACAGGAAATAAGAACATTGGAAACAACTTTTTCATTGGCATGCCCTAACCTACAATGCCAAAGGAAGTAAGTAGAAGGACTACTAGTAGTATTGTGTATAATTTTATTGGAAGAAAAAGGAAAACTAGTATGAACTTTTTGCTTAGAGGCATAAATAGTGGAAGATCTTGGACAAGCAAAAGGCTGTAAATCATGAAAAGCGCAAAGTCTCTCTGGAGTGAGAATTCCTCTTAGCAAAACTTGATCAGTAGCCCGAGATTTGATAAAATACAAGTAAGGATGAAATTTAAAATAACAAAAATTATATTGTGCAAATTGATAGACACTAAGTACATATTTGGTGATAGGTGAAACATGCAGTAAATTTCTAAGAGAGAGTGACACATGAGGATTAAAGGGTGGATGAAATTTAAAATTGTCACAAGTAGAGATAGGGATACTAGAACCATTACCCATGCATATCTGATCTGTAGCGAATTTTTTAGTTGGCTCTTAAACTAGAGCAGGATTAGATGTCAAATGATTGGTTGCACCTGATTCTGGATACCACAAAGGGGGATTGGTGTTATGACCAGGTGTACCACCAGATGATGAAGTTATCATAGCATATGGAGAGCCAAAATGGCCTGGAGCAACATTATGACCTTGAGCAGCAGTAAGAGAAAGTTGAGCATTAGGAGCAAATTGATCATAATGCCATGGGAAAGAACCTCTAGGATGTTAAAAACGTGGCCCAAGGTATTGATTAAAGTTCCTTGCAACATGAGGATAGTAAGGAGATGCAAATTAGAGTATTGTCTGGTCATAGGAGCACCATATGAAGAGTTACTGCAAGGAGGTGAACCAAATCCAGGTGGAGCTCCATAATGATCTGGTCCATATGAAGAAGGTGCATAATAACAATATGAAATTTCATGATCATACTTGTTGCAATAGTCATAGAACAGAGAGCTTCCTCGTGGTCGAAAACCATTATGAGAACCAAAACCACCACGTGCCTTGCCACGATTACCACGATAATTGCTTCTGAAGCCATAATTACCATGGAATTGAGATGGAAGTCCCTTATTCTGTCCCCTAGGTACAATAGGTGACATAGGAGATCTAATAAGATAATGTAGCATTTGAGAGTTAATAGATGAAGGACTAGAGGGAGACGAACCAACAATATTAACAAATAGTGCATTAGAAATAGTTTTTGTGCGATTTCTCTCGAAACAAGCATCAAATGTTAGAAGATAGGATTGTAGAGCATTAATTGAGGGAATATCCTCTTGACTTTCAACAATGGTGATTAAATTGTGAAATTCATCAGACAATCCATCAAGAATGCAATCAATGTGTTCAACTATAGTTATATGAGATCTAGTTGAGATTAAAGAATCAACAAATACCTTGATCTCCATGAGATACTCTAAGACAATGCTAGAACCCTTAACAATTGACCTTAATTGAGCCCTAAGTTGCCTGCCTTTGGCCTTTGTTTGAGCATGGCAATATTCACTGATTTCGCGCCATAATTGAAAGGAATGTCTACAACGAACAACTCTAGGTTGCAAATTTGGTGAGAGAGAATTGAGAAGCCATGAAAGGATGATTTGATTATGTTCTTTCCAGATTATATAAGCTGGATTGATGCAACAGAGAAGATGATTCTCTTCTTATAGATACTTTTCTGGAATATCATCACCAAAGACAAATGTAATTGCACTATTTGATGTGAGAACAACCACGGTGAATTGCTTCCACACAAGGAAGTTATGTTCAATGAGTTTCATTGTCGGAAGAGGAAGAGTGCGAGAAAGAGAAGAAGTGCGCAGAGGAGAAGCCATAGATGGTGGAGGATAATTAGGATCTTCGTTGACATGAGCCATTGGAGGCATGATATCATGTAAACATGAGGGAAAAGAGAGATTGAGAGAGAAATGTAACTACTATTGAGAGAAATGTATCTTTTTTTGTGAAAATTAATTTGATATTTTTATTATGAGAACACTTAATGAAATACAATAGAGTGAACTACTATTTATAGAGTTCCACATAAGGCAAGACTGTTTGGTAAAAAAAACAAAAAATTAATAGTACAAAAAGAAATCTATTCCTAACAATCTCACTACCAAACTAACAAACTATTATTATAAGATAAGAGTGAGTCCTAATACAACCCCCTAGAAGCCAAAGGTAGATCAATAGTGCAGACTAGAAGTTGTCTTCTTAGGTGATGAATCTGGTAGGAGACAGAGGCTTAGTAAGCACATTTGTAGTATAACAATTAGGTGGGATGTGTTTGACTTGTAAGGACTTGTTTTGAATCTTTTCTGTGACAAAGACCAAGTCAAGTTCAATGTGCTTAGTTCTTTGATGAAGGACTAGGTTTTGAGTCATAGCCAATGTACTAAGATTCTCACAAAGAAGTAGGGAAGCAGTATAGACAAATTGTAATTCAGTGAGGATAGATTGCACCCACATAAACTCCTGAGCAAGCAAAGCTAGGCTATTGTATTCAGCCTCAGTAGTGGATCTAGAGACAATTTGCTATTTCTTTGACAACCAAGTGACTAGATTAGGCCCAATAAATAATCAAGCCCCTGATGTAGATTTCCTATCATCACAATCTAAGGCCCAATCAATGTCACAAAACCCTTAAGGACCAATGGAGAAGAAGAGAGAGAGAGAGAAAGTATGTTGTAAATGCAGACCATGACCTTGAGCATCATTAAAGTAAATTAAAATCCTGTTAATAGCAGTTCAATGTTCCTTTAAAGGAGAAGATAAAAATTGACAGACTTTATTCACAGAGTATGTTAAATCAGGTCTTGCTATGATGGTATATTGATGAGCACCAACAATAGATCTGTATAGAGAAGGATTTTAAAAGTAATTGGACCCATCTTTTCTCAACTTGCAGTTACATAGCATAGGAGAAGTCACAGGTTTTTCCCCAGATATGTTAGCTCTTTCAGTGAGATTCCTAATGTACTTAGATTATGAGAGAATAACCAATTTATCTTTGAGATATTTGACTTCAATTCCCAGAAAATAATCAAGAGTGTCAAGATCTTTTAATACAAAGGCAATGTTAAGATTGTCTATTAGAGATCTAATACGAGGGAGAGATGATCCTGTGATGATAATATCATCCACATAGACTAAGGCAAACAATCTGTAGGTAGTAGACTTATGAATGAAGATATAATTATGACACTTATTGGTGCTAAAACCAAGTTTAAGAAGAGTATCCTTTAAATTCTCAAACCTTTGCCTAGGGGCTTGCTTGAGCCCATACAACAACTTGTTATGCTTGCAGACTGGGGATTATCCTTGTCTCGACAACCCATAGGTTGTTACATGTAAACTTCTTCAGTAAGATTCCCATTGAGAAAGGAATTATTAATGTCAATTTGCTGAATGGTCCAGTGATAAGTTAGAGCTAAGGTGAGTAAAATCCTTATATTGATAGGTTTTATCGTAGGTGAAATTTTTTCATTGTAATTAACACTAAACTTCTAATGAAACCCCCTGCCACTAACCTAGCCTTCTACCTATTAATAGAACCATTTTTTTTTCTTTAACTCGAAAAACCCACTTATAGCCAATGACCTGCTTAGTAGGAGGAAGAGGCACTAAAGAACAAGTGTCTGAGGTTATAAGAGAATCATATACTTCTTTCATGGCAGAGGCCCAAACAGGTCCTATCAAAGCAGCTTTGGTTGAAGTATGCTCAATATGAGCTAAGTAAGCTCTAGGTTAAATGGTTTTAAATATCCCTGACTTGGACCTAGTTTGCATAGGGTGATATGAAGTAGATAAAAAAATTGACTCCCTAGGTGCAGTGACGAGACTAGGATCGGTTTGATGATAAGGGTTATTGGACACAAGTTCAATGGTTTCACTAGACTCAACAGAGACATCATGATGATTCTGAAGAGAGGAGTTACTAGACACAAGCATAGACTCACTGGTTTCAATGGTGACACTAGGAACCTTTTGATGTGGATAATTAGAAGACACAAGATCAACTGAAGTAGTAACAGAGGGACTAAATGAAGCTGCATTCATTCATGAATGAGCAAGTTTGTGTGTGCAAGCATGCATCACATATATTTTGACGAAGACAAAAGTTGATGAAAGGCAGAGTATGATAAGGACAAAAATCGACAACAAAGATTAATGATCAAGGACAAGCTTGAAGGGATGGGAAAATCAACAAAACAACAAAGTCAACAATAAAGTCAAGACTCAAGTTCATACAAGGTAAAACATTCAAAAAGTTCTAGAGGCTGAGTATTTTATATCTTTATTAAGTCTTAGGATGTTTGCTTAGTAGGAGTCTAGGCTAGGATGAACCCCAATAAAAGTCTCACAAGCTAAAATCAATGATAACTAAAATGAGACTCACATGCATACATACATGATTTACATGCACATGTATACATACATGATCATATGTTTTTAATGCATTTAAAAAGAGTTTTAAATCATAAATCATTCAAAGGCATACATCATTCTTTTATAAATCATATAGGAGGTTCATACATCATTGGAATATCTTTTTGGAAAACCATTAATCGATAATGAGATATTTTAATCAATTAAGTATTGAATTCTTGGGAACCCATTAATCGATTAAGTATCGGTTTAATCAATTAAGGTTGTTATTGTTACTGTTTTCTGGTATTTTCAAGAACCCGTTAATCAATTAAGTTTAATGTATAATCGATTAACTGCAGCTAAAAATAGAATGGTATATTAACCCAAGTTTTTCATATTTCATAATGTTGATCATATTGAATAACATACATGAATATTGATTCATACAGTTAGAACACGTATACAAAAAACAGATTACACATTGTTCAAAAATCTTAAGCTCTTTCACTTTCATATCTTTAGAGATATTTTCAAAAATGTTCTTTTGAAAAAGAGAAAAGGGTGAATCTTTACAATGATACCCGTTGAGCTTAATTTTTAAATCTTTTGTTAAAAAGAAACCTTGCATCTCACGTTTTCTATTTTGAAATTGTGAGATCTTTAGAAGGGTTTTAGATTCTAGAAGAGTGGTTACATCTGCATGTTGAGGTGCTCACATAACTTGAAACAATTGTTAGACAATGCAATAACACATTCTCTTGGTGTGATTGATATCACAATTAAAGGAGAATAGGTTTGGGAAAAATCCTAGTTGTTTTTAGGTGTGTCTTCACGAGAAGTGAGAGATCTTGGTATTGAGCGATATCAAGCTGGGGTTGTCAAGTTCATAGAGTCCAAGAAAGTAGCGTCTTGCATCTTGTATTGGAAGCTTGATTGTAGGAGTACAATAAGATTCCATAGTGAATAAAAATCTCCCAAGCTCAGAAGGGGAGGCTTGATGTAGTTTGCAGTGGACTGTAAATGAACTAGGATAAAATGCCGTGTCTCATTCTTCTTATCCCTTATCTTTTTATATTTCCATATTACTTGATTTACTTAGCTTCACATGCATATAATTCTGTGTTAATTGCATATTCTGTATTGTGCATTTACTGTTCTTGATCTTCTCTAATAAGTACATATAAGATTAGTTGAATCTTGGTAATCTTGGAGATCGAAAGAAAACTGTTTTCATTGAAAAAGAACTAAATAATCGATTAAGGTGTTTAGTTAATCGATTATAGCTGTGTTTAATCGATTGAACAATGTATAATTTTGTGTATTCTGTTTGTTTATCGAGCAACAGGAATCGTGTACCGTATCACCTATTCACCCCCTCCAGGTGAGTTACAGAGCCCTATGGGACCCAACAAGTGGTAACAGAGCTAGTACGGATGTGCTAGTTTAGTCGCTTAGATCATTGATCCTGGACTCTTTTACCATGGGCTCTTCTAACCCTTTTAGCAGCAATGGCGCATCCATTGACCGCCCTCCGGTTTTCAGTAGCAAGGGGTATGTCTACTGGAAAATCCGAATGAGGATCTTTATTGAGGCCATTGATATGGAAATTTGGGATTCTATGGAATATGGACCTTTCGTTCCACTACACATAGTGAATAGAGAAACCAAAGAGAAACCTAGAAGTCTCTTGACCAACGAGGAAAAGAGAAAAGTACAGCTTGAATTGAAAGCGAAAAATATTACAACCTTCACACTCTCATATGATGAGTTCTTTAGGATTTCTTAGTGCGAAAGTGCAAAGGATATGTGGGACACTTTACAAGTAATCCACGAAGGCACTAGTGAGGTCAAACAGTCTAGATTGAATATATTGATGTATGAGTATGAGTTATTTCGCATGTTTCCACATGAGTCTATTTCTGATTTGCAAAAACGATTTGTTGGGTATCAGCAAGTCAGAATACACCTAGAAGGGGGGTTAAACAGGTGTCCAGATCACTTAACCAGTGTTGAACTTAATCAATTAACCAGTGCTGAACTTAATCGATTATTCATGTGGGTAATCGATTATCCTAAGTTCTTGCATAAAATCTTGATTTTAATGGTTTCTTGCAACGTAAGTCACCGATTACCAATCCTTATACACTTAATTTATTTCAGAGATTACAAAATGATGTTTACACCGATTATAACATGTATCACATAATTAATAAAATAACAAGAAAATAATAAGCAAAAGTAAATGAGATAGGGTAAGAAAGTTGTGTACGAGTAAACTTTTATCCTAATTCATTTGCGATCCACTACAAACTACGTCCATGCCTCCCCTTCTGGTCTCGGGAGATATTTCTTCTTCACTATTGAAAAATGTTTGATACACACAAACTTCTAATATACGACAAAACTAAGACGCTATTTTCTTGGACACTACAAGCTTGACAACCTCGGTTTGACCTCTCTATCTTGCCTACTAAGATCACCTATCTTTTCGTGATTAGGCCCCAGCGAGGTATCGTTTGCATCAAGACCTCCTAGTCTCCGTGAATAATAACAATATCTCTTCTTGAAGTAAAGTTACTCACCAAGAGATCACTTTCATCGATCCATACAAATTTTGAGTTTTCTTGAGTACTGAATACTCGACTATAACAATGTAAACTCAACTCTAAAAACCCTAAGCATAATACTCACAATAATCTATTCTATATGAGAAAATTATGCAAAGGTTTTCAGAAAACATATTTCACAATTTTTAGAAAAACATATTTTTCTTACTTTCACTTTAAAACTTATCAAGAAAAACAAGAATGAATGTTATGCACGAGAAGCCTTAGAGATGCATGCTACAACTTCAAATTCTAAGCCCTATTTGACATGCCCATATTCTCTAAACTTTTCTAATTCAATATATGACAATGTATGCTAAAAAATCTTCTGGATATGCAAGATATGAAAATATGAATGTTTATGCCTCATGGGCCAGAATTCCATCATTTATACCAAACACACTGATGCTTCTATTAATCGATTATTCATCCACTTAATTAATTAACAGGCTGTTAAAAGTTTGTTTTCTGTTATGTCTTAATCGATTATAGAATGTCTTAATTGATTAACACACCAACATCATTAGATTGGTTAGCTATTGTAATTCTTGAAAATCGATAACACATAATACTTAATCGATTATGCTGATTAAAAATATTTTTATTGATGTAAGGTAAACTACCTATGTGATATGAACATGCTATACATAGTTTTTCAAATATAATACCTTTAATGCATAAGACTATGTATGTGAATGCATGAGTCTACTTATCATGTTGTATCCAGATGTGATGTCTCAATTTTAATCATGTTTATGTTAAAGCTCTTGTGAGCTCCATATAGGTTTACCTAACCTAGACTCGATCTAAGGCAATCATCTTAAGAGTTCTAAAATAAAGTAAAGCTTACAACATCTTAAAGTCTATAGATGCAACCCTTGAGTCTTCAACTTGTTGTTTGCTCTACAATCTTCAAGCTTATTTGTGTGTTTGTTGTCTTCATCAAAACTTAGGTTAGCATCAAATATACAAGTCTTTATTCTTTGTGCTTTCAATCTCCCCTTTTGATGATGACAAACTCTACACCAAATCCTTGTTTGATGAGCTTGTTGATTATCTACATGTATTTGCTTAGGTTGGTTAAATGTCAAAGTTGTGCTGCTTCCCCTCACTTTGTTCTCTCCCTCAACCAAGCAATGAGGTGATTTAAGTAAGAGTAGGTAGCAAACTTACGGAAGCTCGACAACCTGAAACACATCAAACAACAAAACAATCGTTCTCCCCCTTTTAACATTATCAAAAAGTATAGACAATTAAATAATAATAACTGGTCAAAAGTAAGAAGAGATATAATAGTTTGTGAAAAGAAATTGTAATTAATCATTAAGTATAGATTGTGATTGATTAACCAGTTTTTAGATGATTGAACAAATACACAAATCACTACATTTAATCAGTTATCCATGGCATTTAATCGATTCAATTGACAAAAATAGAATATGAACAAGGTTTGTATGACAAATCCAACACATATAAACGTAGTTAGGCATGAAATGATTAATATTACTGATTTGTTCAGGTTAAGCATGTATTAATCAAACATATATAGTCTATACCTAAGATATGATCAAGATTCTCATAAAAACCACAATCCATAAACTATCGATATAATTAAATATAGTTCAACAAAACATGAAATAGCGAATTAAAACGAGTGCATAGCAAGAGTTTGAAAATATATTATAAGCAAAAGACACAATACCCAAAATAAAATGAAGTACAAGACCCAAAAGATATACTAAACCACAAAACATAACACCCTAAAGGCTAGACACTCCTAATACTATTCCTAAGGTGGTGAAGGAGGATGTCTTCCTTAAAGATGCATGATGTTGTGGCTGGTCCAGATGAGGAAGTCTAAGCGGTTGATTTCTTCATTTAACCGTTCATTTTTCTCTCAAACCCCGATTGAATGAAGTTCCTTAGATACTCATAGTGTGTGTCAATGCGAGCATTGAGCCTCTGTTCCAAGGCATCCAAATGAGCTATCCTGAAAGGTGGTCCATGAGGCATAGCTACCGCCTCCCCCTGATTCTTCGAAATCTACTCATCCATAGGAACATCTTCATCTGATAAATCCAAATCCCCAATTGTGTTGTGATCTTCCTGGTACTTCCAGAAATTATCGTACTTATAAATTCTCATTTTGTGGATTAGGTTCTCACTAATCAAGTGCTCACGAGTGTTCATAGAGATGATCATTGTATCAGATATATCTATTTCTAGATGATCAATGATGCAAGATATGAAGATACCATTAGTAAGCAACTTGGTTGAAGAGGTTGAGATACCATACATAACCTTTAGAATCTCCTCGGGCTAGTTAATCATTATGTTTTCTCGGATAGCAAACATAAATTTTAGGTCGTTGATTGTTGGTTGGACATGGTTGGTGTTTCTTTGAACAAGTATATATACCACAATATATTGCAGAAGTCAGTTTTCAACCGATAGGGATCCAACCTTAGTTAACTCTTCTTGCACGTACAAGTGCGATCCCCTTAGATAAGATTTATACATTTCAGTTGCAACAAATGAGTTCCATAACTCATTTGAACTGTCTCCTAGACCGGAACCATCACTAGATAGCCCACCCGCATCCAGAAATATGGTCTCATTCAGCTCAAACAATTTTCCGAAACCATATACCAATAACTACCATCTTTATATCTAGAAGTAGCATAGAACTCCCTATCTAGGGCAGGGTATACCTTTCCGTTAAGCTCAAGAAACTGGTTCAATCCTAAATTTCCAATCTGTGAGGAAACTCGAAGCCTTGTTCAACCATCGAAGCCATATCCACATAGCGGATGTACGTTGGCTTCCTTCCTTGGAATTTTGCTAAGCAAGTTTCTTGTAGAATTAGTGAGTAGTAGGGGTCACCTTGGTCCCTCTTATCATGATGACAGATGCAAAGCCAGATTCAATTCTTCTTGAACGATTAGTCGTTGTTTTGACTCTTTTCTGCTTACCATCTGCCATATTTTAGGTGTGGGAACGGTTTAATCGATTATGTAATTGATTTAGGGTGATTCCGGGCTAGGGTTTGAAATTGGGGAAAATTCTAGGTTTTTGTTTCTTAATTGGGGGCTAATTGATGACTAACTAGGCTTGATAGGGCTCCATTTGGATTGCTATTTGATTATGATAGATCAATTTTATCAATTGATATAAAAAGGGGTAGGAATTTGTGATTTAGGGTTTGAAATTTTTTCCCAAATGCATAATGAATCTATTATACCTTTACTAAGGGTGGAAACATGCTAGGTTGCTTATCAGGGCCTATTACGTGACCTATAAGAAGCTATTCCATACCAGACTTTTTTTGTGAACAGACCAAACTCAGGCTTTTTGAAAACCCTATTTAGCTTAACAGGCCAAACTCTAGATAATCTGAAAGGCCTATTAAGCCTAACAGGTCGACATATTTAGTTATATAATATAAAAATGTTAATATTATACTATTTTAATATAAGTAATATTATTATATATGTAATTTTAATTTTAATATAAATACAAATTTATATTTTAATTTTTAGAGTTAGATGGGCCTAGCCAAAAGTAGACATATTAGCCCATTCAAATATAGATATGGTGGCCTATTTCATGACCATATAGTATATCAAGCCTTTAAACAGGCTAACAAAGTTAGACCATGCTATTAAATAGGCCATGCCTAGGCTTTGAAATTTTTTTAAATAGACTAACAGGCCAAGTCCAAGCTCCTATATGCTATATAGGCTCTGCCTATTTAAGGCAAAGTCTAACCTAACCTAGTCTGTTTCCATCCTTATACCTTACTGTCGTTAATCGATTAAGGCATCCGTTAATCGATTAAGACCCATTAAAGTCTTAAGTAGCTGAGCCTAGTTAACCAATTAAATGAAGACTTAAATGATTGAAGATATAGATTTTCAAAAAGTTTAAGCTATTGGAACTCACTTTAATTGATTATAACACAAGGTAATTGATTAACATTAGTAAAATTACAGAATTGAGTATGTTTTTGAGATTGACAAGGCATGCTAAGACACTTAACCTAAGAATCTATTCTAGATAGAATTAAACACATTTAGCACATAAACATTTAACCATGAATATTATTTTTAAGCACAAGGGAAATATGCTTTCAACATATATCACATGGATAAGCGTAATGGTCATGCAAAGGCACACAATACCATTAACCAAACTAATTAAGATATTGATCATCAATAATTTCAAGTTCTCTTCTAAGAGCAAAGAATGAATCCCGTGGTAGGGGCTTGGTGAAAATATCTGCAAGTTGTTTACTGGTTTCAACAAATTTAAGCGCATAATCACCTTTTTGAACATGATCACGCAAAAAATGATGTCTTATTTCTATATGCTTGGTTCTAGAAGGCAAGACGAGATTCTTGGATAAGCTTATGGCACTTGTATTGTCACATTTAATCAATATATTTTCTAACTTGAGACCGAAATCCAGAAATTGCTGCTTCATCCAAAGATTTGAGTGCAACACACACCGACAACAATGTACTCCGCTTCGACGGTGGACAAAGCAACAAAAGCTTGCTTTTTGCCGTGTCATGACACTAAGGAGCTAACTAATAGGTGGCAAGTTCCACTAGTGCTTTTCCGATCCAATTTACACCCATCAAAATTTGAATCGGAATATCCTACCAAGGATAGTGTGGCATCCCTAGGATACCATAATCTCATATTAAGGGTTCCCTTTAAATATCTCATGATTTGTTTTACATAACTAAAATGTGATTCTTTAGGCATAGGTGTTAGGTATCAGTGGCGGAATACACCTAAAGGGGGGGGGGGGGGGTTGAATAGGTGTGGCGGAGCTCAAGTTCCACTTTTTGCGTTTTTGCGCAGTTGCTAAAAAATGCCCAGTTAATCGATTAAGCACTGTTCATAATCGATTAACCAGTAACAGAACCAGAATGATCAGAACAACAACTTGCACAGTTATTAACCAACACACAAACATATATTCAACAGATACTTTTATGCAAGATTAATAAGAACATAACAAGGAACAAGCATGCAAAATATTAGCTCCAAACTCGCATTAAAACATCTTGAAATATAAAAGAGAAAATGATAGGAAAGATTGCGCAGGGATTTTATCCTGGTTCGTTTTGCTGTCCACTACGAAACTACATCCAGTCCTCCGCTCTGATTTGGGAGATTTTCCTTCTTCACTATAGAACACAATGTACGTTACATACACGCCTCCAAATATAAGACTCAAATGCTCCTTTCTTGGAGCCCAAAGAATTTCGTCACCCTTGGTTTGACCTTTCCCAAAACCACCTCCCAAGAAACCTTTCTTACCGTTATTCGGCCACAACCAAGGTATCGCTCTTTATCCCAAGACCTCCAAGTCTTTGTGTGAAGAACACCTTACCTAACGACAGCTCAGATTTTCCTAATCCTTGAATACAAAACTTTGAGTTACTAATGAGTACTTAATACTCGGATATTACAATAAGAATCAAAGCCTAAAACCTAAGCAAGAACTCACAAGACGTCCTAGTCTAATATGAATGTTCATCCATGAGGTTTCTGAAAATATGCAATCTTTTAAAGAGCTATCTTTTTCTTTTCAAGAAACACAAGAATGATGCAAGAAAGATTTTCAAAGAAACATGCAAGATGAATATGAAAACTAAAGCCTTAGCATGATCTTATCTTTCTCCTAATTCAACACTCTCTAATAGATTCTAACAATGATGATCTACATCTTTTCTCTATGTGTTTCTCTCTTTTTTTCTACATAGCCGTTTCTGCAATTAGTTAGTATTTGTACAAAACAAATTGTCTCTAAAAATGGTTTTTCAGTTATGTAGTTGAAAACAGCAGAAAACACTCACGTTAATCGATTAAGCCATGAGGTTAATCGCTTAACTAGTGTATTTTTAATACATGATTAAATGGTAAACTACTTATATGTTATATGTTCATGCAATACAAGATTTCCAAAATATAATACCTTTAATGCACAAAATCAATGTATAAAATGCATGAACATAATTATCATATATTTCTAGATGATGTCTCATTTTAGTGGATTAATTACTTTATTAAGTCTTGTGAGACTCACACCTAGGTTTACCTAACCTAGACTCAATATCTATGGCAATCATCTTAGACTTCTAAAAAGATAATAAAGAATTATAACCTAAGTCTAATAAGACACCACTTGAGCCCTCGACATGTTGATTGTTGAGCCATCTTCAAGCTTTAACTAATTCCTTGTCTTCATCAAAACACAGGCAAACGTTGCTAATGCAATCCTTGACGCTTCGCACTCTCAATCTCCCCCTTTTTGATGATGATAAACACCACATCAAATCATACATTACATTTGATGAGTTAGCTTGATGATGTTGTACATTTTCATAATGGTTGTGACTTCAAAGTTGAAAGCACTTTGTTGCCCCTTAGGTAAGCAATGATTAATAATACGCGAAAGCTATTATGATAACCTTTCTCCCCCTGCAAATAACATCAAACACAACAAGCAACCTTTCTCCCCCTTTTGACATTATAAAAAATATACGAATATTCAATTCTAGTCAAAAGTAAGAAGAGATATAGCAATTTATTTTGAAAAACTATAATTATTAGTGTAAGCAATAATCAGTTTGAGAAGCTTAAACAAATGCATTGATTTCTGACCCTAAAGCTGAATATAGACAGATTTTGCATGACATATCCATTATGTAAACAGTTTAGACATGGAATGATTAAACATATATGTATG
>NC_032018.1:8667744-8673753 GCF_001865875.1 Lupinus angustifolius
TCTATTTAACATAATTAGCAAGGTTCAACATAGTTACAAAATACTAAAAGATGGTACAACCATAACCATGAGATGTACTTGGCTCAAAACAACAAGAATCAAATTTCAAAAAAAAATATTGAGCCCAGATAATCGATTATCACAACATTTAATCGATAAAAATAATTTATTTCAGAAAGCTTTAGCTACTGGAACTCATTTACTCGATTAAAATGATGGTTAATGAATTAAGGACAGAAAGTTGACAGTTTTAAGCACAATTTTGAGTTTACTAAAATAATTCTGTAACCTTGTTAATTACCTTACTTACCCTTTGGTGATAGGTCAAGATTGCCACTTGTTTGATGAAAAGTTTGATGATATGATCAAAGTTGTATTATTGACATTCAAAGTGTGCTGCTCCCCCTTTCATCGTTCTTCCCTTTATCTTCTCCCCATTTATTACTTAGAGAAGTGCTCTTGGTAGGTAGCATAATACATAAGATCATTTTAGAACTTTTCTCAATAACTTTTCTTCTTAATGACCTTGATCTACTCACCAACCTTGTGCCTAGAACATCTTTTGTTGAATTTTCCCTTGACGCTCAAATGTCATTTGGCACACCCGCAAACACAATTTACTTGTCTCTTTCCGGTACCCAAGTTATTTTGGGTTCCTTATTGTTAGTAACTAAGGGATCTTGCCCCTTCTTTACCGAAACATATTTGCCAATTGACATACCAAATTTTCTAATAAAGCATGTAGTGCATGTCTGACCATGTGTACCACAATAGAAACAAGTAGGCATGTTCTTATTTGACTCCTTATGCATATGAACTACTGGATTTCTATATGGTCTTTTCTTAGGTTCTGGTTTATATCCAATTCCAGATCGGTTACCAACGTTTCTTGTATTAGCAAGCAATGTGTTAAGGTTTTCTTGACTATATATGAGCTTTGAAAGTTTTTGTTTCAAAATAGAATTTTTAGCATTTACATTTTCACAAGTATCACATATAGAGGGTTGACATAATTTAGAAGTAGAGCAATCACATGAGGCACATGCATAGATAAGATCAAGAGTTTCAGTTTCAAGTTTAAGTTCATCTAATTCCTTTTGCATTTCAATTATTTTCTTTTCATGCAAGGAAATAACCTTTTTCCTATCTATATTTATTTTAATAATTTTCTTTAACTCCTCATGCATTTCGACATAAGCTGCATATAATTCATCATAAGGAGGAGAGTCACTAGAGCATGATGAAGTAAATTATGAAGTATAGGAATGTACCTCAATAGAATCATCTTCATCACTAGATGTGCACTCCTCATGCCATTGTGCTATAAGGCATACCTTTGAATTTATCTCCTCATCGGATGAGCTTGAAGTCGAATCTTTCTCGGAATCGTTCCAAACAATGTATGCTTCTTTTGACTTGGACATTCGAAAGTTGCTCTTCTTGTTATCGAATTTCTTGAGGTGGCTCGGGCATTGATGCTTCATGTGGCCCGATTTTCCACACTCATAGAAAGTGAAGCCTTCTTTGGAAATCTTGCTTTTCTTGGTTGAGTTCTTGGCTTCTTTCTTTAGATTCTTGATCCCTCCTTTCTTCTTGAGATACTTCTTTCTATAGATTCTTGATCCCTCCTTTCTCAATAGATTGATAGTTCGCACACATGCAAACACTAAACATAATATCAGGTCGACTCGCAGTTGAATACAATAAAAAGCCTATCATGTCACAATATTTAGTTACCTCTACCACATTTCCTTTTCCATATTTGTCTAAGTAACATGAGGATGCCATATGAGTGGATGCTTCTTTTCAATTTTCCATCTCAAACATGCCAAGCAATTCTTTGTATTAGTTTGACTGGTGGACAAATATGTCACTGCTCATTTGATTGATTTGTAATCTGAGGATGAAGGTAAGTTCTCCCATCATTGACATTTCAAATTCACCCTACATCAAATAAAAAAAACTCCTTGCAAAGGAGGTCGTTAGCAGTTCCAAAGATAATATCATCAACATATATATATATATATACATACTAGTAAAAAATTATTATCCGATTTTTGAATAAAGAACATTGTGTCGAATTTGCCCCTAAGAACCCTTTTCTAAAAGAAAAGTACTCAGTCTATCATACCAAGCTCAATGAGCTTGCTTTAGGCCATAAAGTTTCCTTTTGAGAATATATAATTTTCAAAACCGGTCGGTTGTTCGACATAAACCTCCTCTTGATTGAATCCATTCAAGAAGACGCTCTTGACATCCATTTGGAACAAATTTAAAATTCATGATCGATGCAAATGCCAATAGCATCCTGATGGCCTATAACCTCACAACAGGGGCATAGGTTTCATCGTAATCGATACCTTCCTCTTGGTTGTATCCCTTGGCCACAAGGCATGCTTTGTTTCATATTATTAAGCCAGATTCATCAAGTTTGTTTCTAAAGACTCACTTAGTGCCAATTATCGGATGGTCTTTTGGTTTGGGAAGCAAGTCCCACACATTATTACGTTCAAACTGGTTTAGCTCTTCTTTCATAGCTATACCCTAGTGCTCATCCTCTATGGCTTTATCTATGGTCTTAGGCTCTATTTGAGATACGAAAGCAACGAAATTACAAAAGTTATGTAAATAACTACATGTTACCACCGCCGTAGAGATATCACCTATTACTTTATCAAGTGGATGGTCTTTCTTGGTTTTCCACATCCTCGGCAAGTCCTGATAGTCCTCATTGACTTCTTGATCATCCTAATCCTCTTTGTCTTTTCCAAGTCCTTAGTATATGCTTCTTCCAAAGCACCTGTAACATTATCAGACAAAACCTTTCTCTTCTATTTTGGCAAAGATTCGTCATAAGGAACATGGACCGATTTTTCTACAATCATAGTATATTTATTAAAAACTCTAAATGCCTTACTATGTATCATATACCCTAAAAATATACCCTCGTCAGCCTTTGAATCAAATTTTCCTAATGCATGTTTTCCATTGTTTAAAATAAATCACTTGCATCCAAAGGCATGAAGATGAGATATATTAGGTTTTCGGCCTTTCAAAAGCTCATAAGGAGTCTTTAAAAGTTTAGGCCTTAGAAGTACTCGATTTATGATATAGCAGGCCGTATGTATAACATCGACCCAAAATTATTTAGGCACTTTGCTCTCAACAACTCCATTTTGTTGAGGAGTTCTAGGAGCTGAGTATTGGTGCAAGATCCCATGTTTATTGCAAAACTTCTCGAACAGGTAGTTTTCAAACTCACCACCATGGTCACTATGTATATATATAATTTTCAGGTTAAGTTGGTTTTGGATTTGCTTGGAAGGCTTTTAAACGATTTGAAAGTGTCACTTTTAGCAGAAAGGAACAGGTTCCATGTAAACCTAGAGAAATCTATCACCAAAGCATAATAACTACCTCCGAAACTCATGATTGGCGATGGTCGAAACAAGTCCATATGGAGAAGCTCCAAAGGGCTTGTTGTGGAGATAACATTTTTCGACGCAAATGAGTTCTTAACTTGCTTACACTTTTTGCAAGTGTTACAAGCTTCTTTAGATTTAAATTAAGTTTAGGTAGACCAATAAATAAATCGTGAGATGACAATTTACATAAGTTTTGAATATGTAGGTGTGCAACACGCCTATGCCAAAGTTAGATGTCATTATCTCTAGAGATAAAACACTTTGAGAACAATGTAGTGACATCGTCCAAATTAACCATGTATATGTTGTTTATACGATGACCAACAAACTTAACATTATTAGATATACTATGACGAATAATGCAACAATCAGAATCAAAGGATACTTGGTTACCTTTATTGCATAATTGGCTCATGCTTAATAAGTTATGCTCCAAGCCTTCCACATAGAGCACGTTCTCGATCACAACTTGAGAAGTATTACCAATAGTCCCAATGCCAAGTATCTCCCCTCAGTTGTTGTCGCCATAGGTGACATACTCTTTTTCTTTAAGTGAAAGATTCAGGAATTGAGATATCAGTATTCACCATGCGTTCGAAGGCATACCTACAAAACAAATTAATTGTCTTATTTAGGTACCCAAACTATATTGGGTCCCTTTTTGTTAGTAACCAAACGACATTGTCCCTTTTTCACCCAAACATAAGTACCATTAGGTACACCATACTTTATAATATAACATGCAATGGAGGTGTGGTCATGAGTGCTGCAATAGAAACATGTAGGCATTCAAATATGTTAATTTTTATGAGTATGGACTATAGGTCTCCTATATGGCCTTTTCTTATTAGTTGGGGTTTTAATTCCTATTCCCATATGGTTACCAACATTTCTCAATTTATCAAGTAATGTGTCTACATTAACTCTACTGTTTGTGAGCTTTGCGAGTTTTTCTTTTAAATTTGAATTCTCATTTTGCAAAGTCTCGCAAGTATCGTATACAACAGGTTGACATAAATTATTTGTAGAGCAATCACATGAGCTACAAGAGTATATTAAATCAAGAGTTTCATTTTCCAGTTTTAGTTCATCTAACTCTTTTTGCATTTTAGTGATTTATTGTTCATGCAATAGGATTACCCGTTTTCTATCTACGCTAATCCTAGCAAGCTTATTCAATTCCTCATGTAATTCAAAAAATGCATTATACAATTCATCATATATATAGGAGAGTCATCAGAAAAAGATGAAGTGTCTGAATATACCTTATTTGCATCATCCTGACCACTCGAGCTGCAAGCATCTTGCCTTTTTACCATTAAACATAGTTTCGCAGACTCCTCCTCATCAGATGTGCTCGATGTCAATTCCTCCTCCAGTGCATCCCATACGATGTATGCTCTCTTTGATTTGAAGTCTCGAGGAGTGTTCTTCTCAGATTCAATATTTTTGAGGTAGGTCAGACATTGTAGCCTCATATATCTAGCCTTCCCACATTCGTGGCAAGTGAAGTGCTCCTTTGGGTTCTTGCCTTTCTTGGTTGATTCTTGCGCTTCTTTCTTTTGAAACCTCTTTAATCCTCCTCTTTACTTCAAGAATTTACCAAATTTTTGTACCAGGAGATTCATGGTTTCCTCATCTATATCGGAGTCAGAATCTTTCTCTTCTTGATCTTGTGAAGTGATTGCCTAGAGAGAGATGCCTTTCTTTTTCCTACCTGAATCCACATTCTTCGTCAAGCGCCCTAACTCCATCTCGTGTTCTTGGAGTTTTCCAAATAATGTAGCTAAAGGCATGGAATCCAAATCTTGTGACTCCATGATTATGGTTACTTTCGGTTGCCATTTCCTGTCAAGACAACACAATACTTCATTAGTTAGTTCTTCTTTAACAAAAGATTTATCAAGGGAAATTAAATGGTTAACAATGTGAGTAAATCGCTTTTGCATTTCACTAATAAAGTTATTTGATAACATGTGAAATAACTTGTACTCATGTGTTAGCGCATTTAGTCTAGCGCGCTTAACCTCGCTCGTGCATTCATGGGTCACTTGTAAAGTGTCCCTCATTTCTTTCGCATTTTGGCACTGTGAAATCCTAAAGAACTCATCATATGATAGGGCCGATGTGATAATATTTTTAGCTCGAAGGTTATGCTAAACCTTTCTATATTCATCATCGGTCCAAAGAGTTTTTGGTTTTTATTTGGGTTCATCGTCCACCAAGTGGAGTGGAATGAAAGGACCATAGACCACAGAATCCTAAATGTCCGTTTCAATCGCCTCAATGAAGATCTTCATGCGCACTTTCAAGTAGGCATATGTTGAAATTTAATTTTGAGGACGGAAGGTTTGTGTTTTCCCTTTCTCATTTCAGTGTATTTTTCTTTTTATTTGATTAAGTAAGTGAACTCGGCTTTATTCTTTGTTCGCCATCTTGGCTTTGTTGAAATAAATTCCAATGCCGGTATAATGGTTTCAAAAATATGCCAGTTACAACTTACTTCTAATAATCATGTAAATAAGTTATTCCTTCTTTGCCCCATCTCGGCTTTGTTAGAATAAATTCTAACGCCGGTATAATG
>NC_032018.1:8673853-8680671 GCF_001865875.1 Lupinus angustifolius
CCAACTTGAATGATTAAAATTCAAATATTTTAGAATATAAGAAGAAATAGAAATACATAACCATATTCAAAAGAAATTGTTAGGAGCATGAGCCATCCATCCAAGGATTGGATGCTTTGAGTTCCAAATGAGATTACAAAATTGATTTTTGCATCTTATTTGCCTTCTCCTTTTCTCCTCTTGAATTATAAACTAAAATTCAAAAACTTAATTAAATAAAGTTTCTAAGAGCTAAGAACAAGAAGAGAGAAATTCAGAGAAAATTTCTAGGCAAAATGTGAGTGAAAATGTGTGAGATATATCTTTTGTTCGAATGGAATGTGTCCTATTTATAGAAATTCTTCTGGGGCCGCTGAGCTGCTTGTCAGCCCCGCTAAGCAGCTGACCAATCCCTTTAGCATGGGTTTGGTCCCTTGATCAAGCAGCTTTGTCACCTCCTTATGCTTGACTCATCAAAGCTAGTTGTGAGCTATGAAACCAGCTATGGTGAGCTACTCTGGAAAGTCTATGGTGGGCTACTTGAGGTGAGGTCATTGGTGACTTCATGGTTTGCTTGATGGCTAAGTTAAGTTTGGGTGCACACTGCTTAGCACACCTGTTGCATCGCTAAGCTGCTTGTTCAGCAGCTTTGACTGTGCTGACTGGGACATGCCCTAGTTCTCTACTGAGCTGCTTGGTTTCACCGCTAAGCTGCTTGGGCATGTGCAAAGCTCGTGTCTGACCGTGTCAAGCTTGAGTTTTGACCGTGTCAGGACTAGTCTGGTGGTAGGCTGAGCGGCCAAGCAGGTCCGCTCAGCTGCTTGCTTGAGCAGCTTGGTCTAGGTCAGGCTAGTGTCCAGGTCAGCTTAGCGTGGCTTGGTCCACGCTCAGCTTCCTGTTTGAGCACCTTGATTTTGACTTCTTTTTCTTTTTGACCATGAGTCTTTTCTCTCTTCTTTTCTTCTTTCTAAATCCTACAAAATACATAAAAAAGAAATACAAACACAAATATACAAGATTGTGATATTTTATACAAAAAATATTGTTTTAAGTTGGTTTTTCTCAATTATGCTTAAGATAAGTGCCATAAAAGTGTATGAAATTTAGGTATGTTTGACACTTATCAAACTCCCCCAACTTAAAATTTTGTTTGTCCTCAAACAAAATGTGAAAATCATCTGAAATCAATTTGGCTAAAAAATAATAATGATCAACATGATTTCAAATGTATAAGCATGTCAAAAATAAATTTCAATGAGATTTTTAATGATTTGCGAATTGGCCACATAATGCTACAAACAAGAAATCAATGTTTTTTTTTATAAAAAATGTGTAACAATTTACCTAAGCATATATGTTTCTTAACCAAAAAAGTGTTTCTTTGCACACAAGTTCAAAGTTGGAACTTTTGAAGGGTAAGTGTTTCACTCAAATTTTCAAGCATTTGTTTGTAGTAATTTGAACTTGTTCTTTGTCTCACCATTCTCTTAAATTGCATAATTAATCAAAGATCACTAAGGTCTTCATTTTGGTTGTAATGAGGCTTGGTTTGGATAATGGTTTTTCTAGATTTTCAAGGCTAAGTTTTAAAAAGAGAGTATTTTTGAAAATTTTCTCAATGGAATACTTTACTCTTCTTTTTTCCATTATTTTTGCCAACCTCTTTAACTTTTTGAACTTTGGCTTCTATTTTTGTCAATCTCTTTTTGTTTCTTTTTTTTTTAATTTGTAAAGATTGAGTTTCTTTTTTTTTTGAGAAGCAAAGTCCACCAAATTTCCCCTCAACTTAATCCTTTCAAACTACTCTTTAAAATTTTAATGCTCTTTTAGAACATTTTTTTTCAATTCGGTTTCATGGGATATTTTGAAAAAAAATTATTTCATCTGTTTGGCTCAAAGGGGCTTATCAAAGGATGTTCCTAATTTGGTTTGGACTTTTTGGCCTTTGTTTCAACTAATCAAAGACATGCCTTGATCATTTCTTATCATTCTTATGCAATTAAGAGATTTAAAGACTTAAACAAGTTTAATTCGACAAATCAAATGTTGATTCTCACTTTGATTATCTTATGTGTTTGGCTCACTCCCTCACTTGGTTTGGATTCACACTTTTTAATTTAAAAAAAATGTTTGCAAATATCTTGTTACATAAAATTGAATTTTTAATTTGCAAAAATTTTAAGTTATGACATTATATGATTTTTTCCCAAAAGTTTAACATATATCTCATTTTGCTCAATCAAACTTAATTTAAAGTACGCTTAACATTTTCTAATCATGTGATCATGTTTCAAAAAAAAATTTGTTTTGCCATTTTGTTTTCGGTTTTGAGAAAAATGAGTTTTTTTTTAACAAACAAATTTACTTTTTACATATTTACACAATCTAATATAGAAAAAATAAAACTTTTAAATTACATCAAGTCTTGTCCCCCTTTTTAAATGAAGGCTTGTCCTCAAGCCTTAAAATTTTTGGGATTTACTTAATGTGATTTAAAAATTTGTTTAGTTTTCTAAAAATAAAAATAAAAATACTAAAAAAAGACTTCTATTAATTTCAACTTCATAATAACATAAATTTATAGCCCAATGGAAAATGACATAAATAAATGCAACATAGTATGAAAATTGAAATTTTTAGGGGAAAGAGAAAACCGAAAAATCTTTCTCTTATTCTCCATCATCTTCTTTCTCTTCTTCTTCACTTGTGTCTTGGGTCCTCCTCTCGGACCACTTAGTCATTGCCACAAATTCTTCATAGGATCCTCCCTTGAAATTGAGTTTCTTCCCAAAAATACTATGCAAACTTCTATAGATGCCCTTAAGCCCACGGTAGCATATCTTTTGTTGCAAATTTTGCATTTGTTGTTCCTTTATTATGACATCTACTTTAGAACTCATGGTCCTCCCATATCCACTTGGTTGCTTTGAGCTTAAGTCTCCAAACTTCTTTCTAAGCTCGGTTTGAGCTTGGGAAAAGGTTTTCTCTTTGCAATTTTTGGTGACATAAGCATATTTGATATCGGATTTGAGAGCCATCATTTTTTTGTAGGGTCCAGACACATTTTGAAATTGGCACAAACCAGTGATAAAGATGGAAGAATAATTGAAGGAATACCTTTGTTAACGCAATCCCAAATAACATTTGAGATTACTGCAGCAATATCTATGGAGTCTTCATCAAAAATGGAGCTAATTAGTTTTGCTTTAGGAAGAGGGATATCCGAAACATGTGAGGAAGGCCATATGTTGGAGAGTATGAAGCTTGCCCATATTTGGGTTTGTTGAGTCATACAAAATTTGTAAATGGGAATGGGTCCATACATGTTGAGCTCCAAATCTTCCAAACATAAACTTTTCCTCACATATTCTTCTTCATGACTTTCTTCTTCACCCATGTAGGATGCGTTGTGCTTCATTTGGTAGTCACGTAAGTCATTCTCTTCACTTGGTGGATTCCGTGGGTTACCCAAGTACTCATTGATTACATGCTTGTTGTAGAAAACTTGAGTCTCATTCACCCAAGTGTATTGATTTCTCCTTGCCTCACTTGATGTGATTGAGTTGGCAAAAAATTGTTTGACAACATCCAAAGAAAACATTTTATTTGGTTGAGCAATTTTTTGCCAACCATATTTGTCCACCACAAATAGAAAACCTCCAAAGTCATCCTCACTCAAGTTGATAATTTTTTCTAAAATGATGGCAATCTTGAGTGTGATTTCTTTGAATTTTTCCTTAGCATCATTGGAGTTTTTGTCTTCCCTTACAACTTCTTTTTCTCTCCTTGATGAACTCCTGAAATTCCTAAGAAAAGTCCACAACACACAAAGAAAAACTGCAAAAAAGTTAGAACATAAAAACGTGCATGAGTAAATAGGTATTCCATGAATTAAGCCTCTTACACATTTTATTTGAAGAAGATTAAATAACAACAAATGAGATTTACAAAAGAAAATAACTAAGAAGGGAAACTTACATGATGAAGGATAAAAAAGAAAACATTGAATCTTGAGAGAAAACAATTTTTGTGTTTAAGATGGTTTTGCAAATTTTGCCTTGATGCATTGTGATTCAAGAATGGGAGTTTATATAGGGGTTGGAAGTCCCTGGTCAAGGTCTTTGGTCAAGGAATTTCGGTCAAATATTTACGAAAAACTCCTTTTTTGAGGAATTTTTGGTTCCAAGGCACATGGCTTGGCAGACCTGCGCTGAGCGCATGGTCCCCCATTCTGAGCGGTGGGTCAGTGGTCCAGGATTAACCGAGTAATGAACCTTGACCAAGACTTTGAATATGTTTTTGGGCCCTTTTGATTTTTCAGTTTTGTGTATTTGGCCCATTAACCCATTGTTTTGAATTTTTTTTCTCTTGTTCTAAAAAATTATTTTCCGAGTTATGATCCATAAATTTATTTTTCCTTTTCACAAAGAAAAGAAAAACGTTAATACTTACAAAAAAAAAATAGAATAGAGATAAAATGTAGAAAAATAAAATAACATATTAATATCAAAAGATATTGGGTTGCCTCCCAACAAGCGCTTCTTTAATGTCATTAGCTTGACATCGGTTACCAAAAAAAAATTTGTTTATTCCTTCTACTGCCCCGATGAGCCGGATTCACCCTTTAGGATTGCATTGCCATGTTCTCTATGATTCACTTCTATATTAGCTGAAAATGTTGATTTCTGATTTTCAGCTAATTGTTTGGCCAACTGCCAAATTTGTATCTCCATATTCCTTAGAGAAGCATCAGTATTTTTCTAATTCGACATGGTCGTTTGCATAAATTGGTTCAAAGTATCTTCCAGTTTGATACTTTTATCCTGAGTGGGGCGCTGGAATTGATTATTCAGGGGGTTGAAGGGTTGTTTCTGAGGAAGATCTTGCCTCCAAGGTTGATTTTGTTGAAATTGATTATTACCCCCTTGAGAGTAATTATTTTGAAAATTCTGCCTTGGAGGATTCCCAACAAAATGCACATCCTCATTTTGGCAGGCATTGGAATCATGATCCTCATTACAATTGTCACACCGATAAATTTGCCTCTTTGAGGTTTCCCGTAAATGTTTTGGCAAATCATTGAGCTTCTGGGTCACCGCTTCTATTTATTGTTGAAGCAATTTATGTTGGGCCAATACTGCATCAGCTGAGTTCAGTTCAAGTATTCCACCTTGCCTAGGTGGTTGCCTTCTTTGGTGTTGACTTTTATGATCATTTAATGCCATGGATTCGATAATGTCAATTGCTTCTTGCGGAGGTTTAGCCATTTGTAGTCCGCTTGCGGTTGCATTTAAGATCCACTTATGTTGCTGCTGAAGTCTATTGACAAAGATATGGATATGGGTTTGAGCATCGAACCCATGGTTATGACATTTTCTAAGCATGGATTTGAATCTGTCCCATGCCTCACATAGACTCTCCCTAGAAGGTTGGATGAAGGTGGAGATAGCAGTTTTCAAGTCCATAAATTTTCCTTGCGGAAAATAACTTGTCATAAATTTTTCCTGCACCATATTCCAGTTGTTTTGAATATGTTGTGGAAGATCGAGGAACCACTCTTTGGCTTTTCCAATAAGTGTCAACGGAAATAGCCTTAGAAAAATGGTCTCATCCTCAAACTCGAAGATCCCAGCAGTACCAACCAACTCATAAAATTTTGTGAGATGGTTGTATGGATCTTCATGATCTAATCCAGCAAAAGGGTTGGCGTACATGAGTTGTACTAACCCTGTTTTCATTTCTCTTGTCCTTTGAGAGCCTGAGGGTCTCCCAATTCTTATCATATTCCTGGGGTTGAAGCTGACAAATCCTCCTATGCTGTTCTGATTTTCTGCCCTAGATTCATGATTTTCTGCCATTTCTGTTCTGTTTTCTTGGATAATAGTTCTTGCTTTACGTGCCCTCTTTTGTGCATTTTTCTGCTTCTTGAGTGTTTTCTCTATTTCAGGATCAAGAGAAAATTCAAGTTGTTTATTCCTGTTCATGCACAAAAAAGGTTCTTCTGTCTATTTTCCAAGAAGAGTTAGTGGATAAATAATATACATATTTAATAATTCACATTTTTGTACAAAGTTAAAAATAATTTGTACAAAAGCAAAAATAAATTTATGCACAATTATTTGATGAATGACATATAAATATGAAAATGTTCTATTATTTAAGTTATTCTCCGGCAGCGACGCCAATTTGTTGAAAGTTAATTTTGAGGAAGGAAGGTTTGTGTTTTCCCTTTCTCATTTCAGTGTGTTTTCCTTTTTATTTGATTAAGTAAGCGAACTCGGCATTTAGTCTAGCGCGCTTAACCTCGCTCGTGCATTCATGGGTCACTTGTAAAGTGTCCCACATTTCTTTCGCATTTTGGCACTATGAAACCCTAAAGAACTCATCATATGATAGGACCGATGTGATAATGTTTTTAGCTCGAAGGTTATGCTAAACCTTTCTACGTTCATCATCGGTCCAAAGAGTTTTCGGTTTTTCTTTGGGTTCATCGTCCACCAAGTGGAGTGGAATGAAAGGACCATAAACCACAAAATCCTAAATATTCGTGTCAATCGGCTCAATGAAGATCTTCATGCGCACTTTCAAGTAGGCGTATGTTGAAAGTTAATTTTGAGGAAGGAAGGTTTGTGCTTTCCCTTTCTCATTTCGGTGTATTTTTCTTTTTATTTGATTAAGTAAGTGAACTCGACTTTATTCTTTGTTCGCCATCTCGGCTTTGTTGAAATAAATTCCAACGCCGGTATAATGGTTTCAAGAATATTCCAGTTACAACTTACTTCAAATAATCATGTAAATAAGTTATCCTTCTTTGCCTCATCTCGGCTTTGTTAGAATAA
>NC_032018.1:8680771-8692459 GCF_001865875.1 Lupinus angustifolius
AACATATTTTGATGAGTTTTTGTTGTTTTGGACATAAACAATTTAACAAGAAAAATAAACTACATATTAACAAATTCTTGAGGAGACAAGATCATTTTGAATAAGGAAAATATTTCTCAACTTCTTTATGAATTTGAACTACTTAGACAAGTTCTTATGTTTTCCTTTGATTAACTCCAAACACTAAGTTCTAAAATACTCCTTTTAGTGTACGTTCTAAAATGGTAGAATAATAATCACTTACATTTATTACTAAACCATATTACATCCACAAAGAGATTAGGTTGTCACACCCTAATCTTGGCTACTCTAATATTGAAGTAGTATGGCAAATAAACTAAGTAGTACAACTACTTCTTAGTTTATTTGTTAAGTGTTTGAGACAAGTAATTTTAGGACTTGAAATCAATTTTTAGGTGATCAATCTTAAAAGAGCACTATAAATTTCTCAAACAAGTAAATTTAATGAAAGCACCAACTTGAATGATTAAAATTCAAATATTTTAGAATATAAGAAGAAGTATAAATACATAACCATATTCAAAAGAAATTGTTAGGAGCATGAGCCATCCATCCAAGGATTGGATGCTTTGAGTTCCAAATGAGATTACAAAATTGATTTTTGCATCTCATTTGCCTTCTCCTTTTCTCCTCTTGAATTATAAACTAAAATTACAAAACTTACTTAAATAAAGTTCCTAAGAGCTAAGAACAAGAAGAGAGAACTTCAGAGAATAATTTCTAGGCAAAATGTGAGTGAAAATGTGTGAGATATATCTTTTGTTCGAATGGAATGTGCCCTATTTATAGAAATTCTTCTAGTGTTGTTGAGTTGCTTGTCAGCCCCGCTAAGCAGCTGACCAAACCCTTCAACATGGGTTTGGTCCCTTGATCAAGCAGCTTTGTCACCTCCTTATGCTTGACTCATCAAAGCTAGTAGTGAGCTATGAAACCAACTACTGTGAGCTACTCTGGAAAGCCTATGGTGGGCTACTTGAGGTGAGGTCATTGGTGACTTCATGGTTTGCTTGATGGCTAAGTCAAGTCTGGGTGCGCACCGCTTAGCACACCTTTTGCACCGCTAAGCTGCTTGTTCAGCAGCTTTGATCGTGCTGATCTGGGCAGGATTCTGGTTCTCCACTGAGCTGCTTGGTTGCACTGCTAAGCTGCTTGTTGAGCAGCTTGGGCATGTGCCAAGTTCGTGCTGACCGTGTCAAGCTTTAGTTCTAACCGTGTCAGGACTAGTCTGGTGCTAGGCTGAGCGGTGTCCAAGCCAGCTTTGCGTGGCTTAGTCCATGCTCAGCTTCCTGTTTGAGCACCTTGATTTTGACTTTGTTTTCTTTTTGACCATGAGTCTTTTTTCTCTTCTTTTCTTCTTTCTAAATCCGAAAAAATACATAAAAACGAAATACAAACACAAATACACAAGATTGTGATATTTTATACAAAAAAAGTATTTTTTTAAGTTGGTTTTTCTCAATTATGCTTAAGATAAGTGCCATAAAAGTGTATGAAATTTAGGTATGTTTGGCACTTATCAATGTACCCCTCGCTACGGAATATCGGAGGGTCGTTGATGGATGCGCCATCACCGCCGAAAGGGTTTGTGGAACCCATCATATTATCCTCTAGGATCGAACGAATACGCAATCAAGCCAACACTTTGAAACACTAGCATGTCTTTGCCTATATTTTGATGAAGACAAGGTTCTATCAAATCTTGAAGATGGCTCAACAATCAACATGCCTTATGCTCATTTGGTCATATCTAGACTAGGACGTAATTTGAGTTTATAATCTAAATAGTCTGGGATGTGTGCCGTAGTAAGTGATTATAGGTCAGGTGAACCTAGGTTCTAGTCTCTTAAGTCATCATAATTGTCATATCATATTCATTAGACATATCATCTAGTTAGTTGTATGTTCATGCATCTATCATACATGTTATATATGCATATTAGGCATAATATACTAAGTAGAACATGTATATATATTGTGCATAACATATGAGAAGTTTACCTTTTGAAACATCTGCATAAATGTTCCAGTTAATCGATTAACATGGTAACTTAACCGATTAACGCAACTGCTTTTCTATTAAATGTGTGTTTTCTGTTTGAACTGTATTTTGTGTCATTCTTTTGCTTTGTTAATCGATTAATGAAGAGTCTTAATCGATTAACTAGTATGTTATTTGTTATAACTGCAATATGTTTTAACTGTTTAACTGTTTAAACTGTTTTTCAACGAATGTAACCGCATATTCTCCATGCTATAAATACGAGGCAACATTCAGAGAACCACATCATTGCATTCTATTGTATAGGGCTGTTTAGAGAGCATTTTTCATTCTTGTTTTACTGTATTTTTTGCAAGAGAGATTGCATGCGTGAGAAGAGAGAAATTATGCTATTTTGGTTGTTATCATATGCTTACTGTTTTTGTATAATTCTGTATTCATTCTTATCTTTCTCACATGCTCATGCATTAGATATTGTTAGAGAGAAATTATCTATATACTATATTTGATTAACTCATTTGAATCTTGATGGCTTAAGTGGTTAGTAAAAGGGTTAATCTTTGAGTCTTTTTCATGTTATATTCCAAGCATTATTGTGCTTAAGTATACCTTGTTGTTTAACGTATTTTTGTGTATTCTGGATTTGTCTCTTGGTGTGAGATCACCATAGAGATTGAGGTTCTTCACCAAGGCTAGGAGGTCTTGATTTGAGGACAAGAATCTTGGTTGGGGCTGTTATGCGAGAAAGGTTTTCTCAGGCAAATGGAGCGTCCTATGTGCTTGTAATTGAATTGGTATTTGTATCCATATTTCAATATTGTGAAGAAAGAAAATTTCCCTGAACCAGAATGCAAACGAACCAGAATAAAAATCCTTTGTTCATTGTTCTTTCTCTCTTTATCTTCTTTAAGTTTCTTGATGTTATAAATTGAATCTATAATTAAAATTATGGATATTTGTTTACTGCCATATGCTTAATAATTGTCCATAAAACTATATGTATTATATATGTTCAATTTTGTTTTAATTACTGTGCAAATTTCCTGTCTGGTCATTCTCTTCTGTGCAATAGTTAATCGATTAAACCTTGCTATTAATCGATTGACTGGGGTGTTTCCAGCAGTTGGGTTTTGGTTAAAGAAGCAGCGATGGATAACCGCTACACCTACTCAACCCCCCCCCCCTTCTAAGGGTTCCCAGGCCCCTGATACCTAACAAGTGGTATCAAAGCTAGTACGACGTGCTAGCTCAACCACATCCTCGTGATTCGAAGGGAATTAAAATGGGTTCCACCAACCCCTTTGGTGGTGATGGCGCATCCATTAACCACCCTCCCGTATTCAGTGGCGAGGGTTACGCCTACTGGAAAGTTCGAATGAAAATATTCATTGAGGCTATTGATTCGGATATTTGGGAATCCGTAATCAGCAGTCCCTTCGTCCCACTTCACTTAGTGGATGGTGAACCGAAAGAAAAGCCAAAAAGCTTATGGACCGATGAGGAGCGCAAGAAAGTCCAGTTCAACCTTCGCGCCAAAAATATCATTACCTCAGCTCTATCCTACGATGAATTCTTTCGGGTGTCTTAATATTAGAGTGCCAAGGAAATGTGGGACACTTTACAAGTGACTCACGAAGGCACTAGCAAGGTCAAGCGCTCCCGGCTAAACGCACTAACTCACGAATACGAATTATTTCGTATGCTACCAAGTGAATCGATCGGCGATATGCAAAAGCGACTCACTCACATTATTAACCATCTTATTGCTTTAGATAAGATGTTCACCAAAGGAGAGCTCACTAATAAAGTCTTATGTTGTCTTTAAAGGAGATGGCAACCTAAAGTAACGACAATCATGGAGTCCAAGGATCTAGACTCCATGCCTTTGGCAACACTTTTTGGAAAGCTTCAGGAGCATGTGATGGAGCTTAGACGTCTGACCATGCATGAGGAGTCCGATCGTAAAAAGAAGGGAATATCTGTCAAAGTTTCCATATCACAACCCATCGAAGAGATAGATAATGATGACTTCGATTCAGACATTGACGAGGAAACGCTAAATCTCCTTGTACGAACATTTAGAAATTTCTTAAAAAAGAAAGGAGGACTTAGACGATTCCAAAGGAAAGAAGCGCGTGAATCAACAAAGAAAGGCAAGACAAAGGAGCGCTTCACTTGCCATGAATGTGGTAAGCCAGGACACATGAAGTATCAGTGCCCCACTTACTTAAAAAAAGTTGATTCAGAGAAGAGCACTCTCGGGACTTCAAGTCAAAGAAAGCATACATCGTCTGGGATGTACCGGAGGAAGAAACAACATCAAGCACCTCAGATCAAGAGGAGACCGCGAAGCTGTGCTTAATGACGATAACATATGAGGCTTACGGATCAGGTAGCAAGGATACTTCAGATGAGGTATACTCTGACACATCATCCTCTTCTTCTGATTCTCCCTCATATGAAATATTATATAGTGCTTATGTTAAGATGCATGAAGAACTTAAAAAATTAGAAAAGTTAAGTAACAAGAGAAAAAGAATAATTTTGCTAAACCAACAAAAAAATAATTCAAGTGCAAAAAGAATTAGATGAATTAAAATTGGAAAGAGAAACATTAGATCTAATTTTTTCCTTTGCTTCATGCAATTGCTCGAAAAATAACTTATGTCAAAATACTACTTGTGAGTCTTGCGAGGACTTGAAAAACGAAAATTTTAAACTGAATGAAAAACTCGCAAAACTCGCAAATAGTAAAAACCAATTAGACACTCTACTTAGAAAAACAAGGAATGTTGGTGACCATACTAGATTAGGATATGTTCCCCCATCCCATAAAAGTAGACCATATAGGAGACCTCTAACATGTCAATATAAAAATTCAAATAAGAAAAACAGAGTCTAGCAGGTGATCTATATTGTAGGTATGTCTTCGAACACATGGACAAAATTGGTATCTTGATAGCGGTTGTTCGAGACATATGACTGGGGACAAGTCAAAATTCCTAGACTTGTCGTTGAAAGAAAAGGGATTCATCACCTATGGAGACAATAATTGAGAACGTTCTATACGTAGAAGGTTTGGAACATAATTTGCTAAGCATAAGCCAATTATGCGATAAAGGTACACTTGAAGAAGTGACATACCAGGACATGGATGGAATCCAACAAGAAGCAGAGCAAACAATAGAAGAGCAACATCAGGAAATGCCTATCGCGAGGAAAACTAAAAAGGATCATCCACTCGATAAGGTGCTAGGTGATATATCTACGGGAGTGGTAACCCGTAGCTCTTTACGAAACTTTTGTAATTTTGTTGCATTTGTATCTCAATTAGAGCCAAAGACCATTGATGAAGCCATCGAGCATGTACACTGCGGTATAGCTATGCAAGAAGAGCTAAACCAGTTCGAGCGAAACAATGTGTAGGACTTGGTCCCCAAACCAAAAGATCATCCCGTTATTGGCACAAGATAGGTCTTCCGTAATAAGCTAGATGAATCTCGATTAATCATAAGAAATAAGGCTCGCCTAGTGGCCAAAGGCTACAACCAAGAGGAGGGCATCAATTATGATGAGACCTACTCTCCTGTAGCCAGACTTGAGGCCATTAGGATGCTCTTGTCATTTGCATCAATCATGAACTTTAAACTTTTTCAAATGGATGTTAAAAGTGCCTTTTAAATGGATATATTCAAGAGGATGTGTACGTAGACCAACTACCAGGGTTTGAAAACTTCAAATACTCAAACCATGTGTATAAACTCAAGAAGGCCCTCTATGGCCTAAAACAGGCTCCTAGAGCCTGGTACGATAGATTGAGTTCGTTCCTACTAGAAAAAGGGTTCGAAAGAGGTTTGGTCGACACCACTCTCTTCATCCGTAGAACAAATAATCATGTTTTACTCGTACAAATATATGTTGATGATATCATCTTTGGATCTACTAATGACATCCTTTGTAAGGAGTTTTCTGAGTTGATGTAGGGAGAGTTTGAAATGTCGATGATGGGTGAGCTAACCTTCTTTCTTGGACATCAAATCAAACAAATGGAAAGTGGCATCTTCATTCATCAGTCGAAGTATTGCAAAGAATTACTTAACAAATTCGATATGGAGCAATGTAAGGATACATCTACACCTATGACATCTGCACGTTATTTGGACAAAGATGAAAAGGGAAAAGCGATTGAGGTAACCAAATATCGTGGGATAATCGGCTCCTTATTTTATTTAACTGCTAGCCGTCCCGATATTATGTTTAATGTTCGTATGTGTGCTAGGTTTCAAGCTTGGCCAAAAGAATCGCATTATATTGCTGTAAAACGTATCATGAGATATCTAAAAGGAACTATTCATATGGGATTATGGTATCCTAGGGATGTCATGAGATATCTAAAAGGGACTATTAATATGGGATTATGGTATCCTAGGGATGCCTCCCTATCCTTGGTAGGTTACTCCCATTCCGACTTCGCTGGGTGTAAGTTGGATCGTAAAAGCACTAGTGGGATTTGTCACCTATTAGGCAGCTCCCCAGTTGCATGGCACAGCAAAAAGCAAGCGTGTGTTGCTTTGTCCACCGCTGAAGCAGAATACATTGTCGATAGCATGTGTTGCACTCAAATCCTTTGGATGAAGCAGCAACTTAAGGACTTTGGGCTCATATTAGAAAAGATCCCTATTAAGTGTGATAACACGAGTGCCATTAACCTCTCCAAGAATCTCGTCTTGCATTCTAGAACTAAGCATATTGAAATAAGGCATCACTTCTTGCATGATCATGTTCAAAAAGGTGATTGTATATTGGAATTTGTTGAAACATCTAAACAATTAGCATATATTTTCACCAAGCCCCTCTCATGAGATACTTTCTATGTTCTTCGAAGAGAATTAGGAATCCTTGATGAAAAATATCTTGATTAATCTTTTTTGTGATTACCTTGCATGATCTCTTTGAATGCTTTGTAAATAATGATTGAATGCTTATGATTCCTTGTATAATCCATGACGTTGTGCTTAAAAGCTTTAAATATATGTGATAGCTTAAAATCAATTAGCCAATTATGTTTGAAATCCATGCGTGTTTTTAAAACATCCAAAACGCTGTAACTGATGCATTTAATCGATTAAGTAAATCATTTTAAAACATCCAAAACGCTGTAATTGATGCATTTAATCGATTAAGTAAATCAATTAATCGATTACCTGGGCCAAAAATTTTAAAACTGGCATGTTCAACTCGGGATAATCGATTAAGAGATGTTGTTAATCTATTAATGACATCAGTATATCAGAAACAGAAACGTTTCTGGACATTTTTCAAAACCCCATTCATCCCTTTTTCTCTCCAATCTCAGAGGAACAAGTCCAACATCATCCTAAGCTTCATCCTAGCCCTAAACAGAATCACCCCTCTACATTTCCACTCCATAAACCGTCTTCCTCATCTCCTACTACCAAGAAATTCGTTTTCCCCAAATTAAAAACCTTACCCTAGGTTTCCCTCAACCTTCCTCTAAAACTTCATCACGATTCAGTGTTTGATTGTTATGGAAAGAGAACATGGAAAGAGAATCAAGACTACCGTACGACGTCCACCGCGTGCTCCAAAAGTCGTGCCACGTCCACAACCAAGGCAGAACCGCGGGGACCCATACTACTCATTGATTCTTCAAGAAACTCGGTTGTAGAAATTTCAGGGAAGAAAGCCTATGTATATTCGGATTGTGAATGTGACTTGGCTAGTGGAACAGAACTTCGACTTTCTCATGGCTTGCAAGCTCAAGGGGCTGTTCCCTTCTTGGAATTGAAAGGTAATATTTACCTTGCTCTAGTTAGGGAGTATTATGCGAATTTTAGATATAAAGATGGGAAATATTGGTCGATGATAGTTGGAAAGTTGTTCGAAATTAATGAAGAAATCTTTACGAACGTGGGTGGTTTAGCTTGTTCGGGTGCTAGTCTAAGTGATTGTGGCTGGGCAAACAACAACTCATTTGACGTTGTTGAAATTTATAAGTCGTGTTTGCGTAGACCTCAACTCTATATACAAGGCGAATTGACCAAAGCTGGGGCACTGTGCGTAGAAAATAGACTCCTACACTACTTGATTGCCTACATATTGATTCAGAGAAACACAAATCATGCACAACCTACTGTGAATGATTTGAGGTTTATGTTTCTTGTGAAGGAGAACATCATGATAAACTAGCCTGACGAGATTCTGAAGGTCATGTATAGCGTCTCCACCTCTCAATCAAGACTACTTCCTTATAGTATCTTCATATTCTGAGTTATTGACTATCTTCATATTGATGTTTCGGATACTATAATGATGGACTGCTCAGACAATGATCACTTGATTGGTGAGAGTTTAATTCACAAGATGGGCATCTACAAGTATGGCAACACTTGGCAATATCAAGAGGACTTCAACAATGTTAACCTTGATCCTTCCGGTGAAGATGATCAATACATGAACCAAGAGCCATTTCCTGCAACTCAGAGGGAGCATTCAGGACATGCATCACAGGAACCTCCTTTTGGACAAGCTTATATGGATACTATGGAACAACGTCTCAATAATAGGATGGACCTTCACTTTCAGTCTCTTAAGGATTCATATCATACGGATCTGGAGTATTTTGAGGAGCGTTAGAATGCATACATCGACAACCATTAACAATCCTTACGGAACTATATTTAGACCACCACTGACTCTCAAACCAGAACAACGTGTACTGAGTTCAACAAGCTGGGTGTCTTCATCAAGGGTGGTTGTAGCTCGTCGATTCCTGACAACCATAATCCTCTGTCTCATCCTTAGATAGGAAACCTTAGAGCCTTAGTTTGGTCTTCCTTGTTAGGTATCAGTGGTTTAGGAACACCTAGAAATGGGGGAATGAATAGGTGTAGCGGTTAACAATTACCGCTTCTTGAACCAAAACCCAACTGTTGGAAAAACAGTCTAGTTAATCGATTAACAATAGGGTTTAATTGATTAACTATTGCACAGAACAGAATGATCAGATGGGAAAATTGCAGAGTAATTAAAACACAATTGAACAAATATAATTCAGATATTTTTATGCACAAATATTAAGTATATGAAAGTAAACAAATATCCAACTTTTCAATTACAGATTCAATTTATCATGGCAAGAAACATAAAGAAAAGAAAGAGAGAAAGAACAATGCAAAAAGGACTTTTATCCTAGTTTGTTTGTGGTCCACTGCAAACTACATCCAAGCCTCCCCTTATGGATCAGGGAGATTTTATTTCTTCACAATATTGAATAAAGGATACAAATACCAATTCAATTACAAGCACATAGGACGCTCCCTTCTTGAAATCTAGCATCTCTAAAACTTGGTTTGACTTTACCCTTCGCCTCTTGAGAAAACCTTTCTCGTGAGCTAGCCCTAGCCAAGATTCTTATCCTCAAATCAAGACCTCCTAGCCTTGGTGAAGAACTTCAATCTCTATGGTGATCTCACACCAAGAGACAAATCCAGACTACACAAAAAACACGTTAAACATCAAGGTATACTAAGCACAATAATGCTTAAAATATTACAAGATAAAGACTCAAAGATTAACCTTTTTACTAATTACTTAAGCCATCAATATCAGAATGAGTTAATCAGTATCAGTATACAAATGATTTCTCTCTATCAAAATCTAATGCATGATCATGTAAGCAATATAAGAATGGATACGAAATTATGCAAAAACAGAAAGCATATTACAGCAATTAAAACACCATAATCTCTCTTCTCACACATGCAACTCTCTTGCAAAAACACAATAAAATACGTATGCAAAATGCTCTCTAAACAACCCTATACAATAGAATACAATGATATGGTTTCTAAGTGATGCCTTGTATTTATAGCATGGAGAATAAGTGGTTTCATTCGTTGCAAAAACAGTTAAACAGTTAAGTAGTTAAAACAACTAAAACAGATTTCAGTTATAACACGTAACAAGCTAGTTAATCGATTAAGGCTTCCATTTAATCGATTAACGGGACAACAGAATGACACAGAATTCAATTAAAACAGAAAACACATATTCAACAAAAAAAATAGTTAAGTTAATCGATTAAGTTACCATGTTAATCGACTAACTGGAACATTTATGCATATGTTTCAAATGGTAAACTTCTCATATGTTATGCACAATATATACATGCTTTACCAATTATATTATGCCTAATATGCACATATAACATGTATGATAGATGCATGAACATACAATTAACTAGATGATGTATCTCATGAATATGATAGTTCAATTAAGATGGCTTAAGAGACTAGCATCTACGTTTACCTAACCTATACTCACTTACTATGGCACACATCCCAAACTACTTAGTTTATAGACTCAATTTATATCCTAGTCTATACATGATCAAATGAGCATAAGGCCTATTGATTATTGAGCCATCTTCAAGCTTTGTTAAAACCTTGTCTTCATCAAAACATAGGCAAAGACATGTTAGTGCTATTCTTGACACTTTGCACTTTCACGAGTTTGAAGAGATATCTATAACCTCTATGCAAATTAACTCTATACAGTCATCGTCCTCGTCCTCCACCACCTCATATGTTGCTCAATCCATTGAAGGGTTCGAGATGTACCTCCTAGGCCCCGATGAAGTAGCCATGCCTGCTCCTTCCGTCCCTCTTGGCGTTGAGTTAGTAGATGAGAATCCTGGTTGGGACCAGGTCCTAACAACCTCTGATCTGCCTCGTGCCTCAACTGGTGCAGATGGACTGGCAGGTACGGACCTTCGCTCTGGTAGGGTGAAAGATGCTACCCGAATTGCATAATGTGTCGGGAGATGCAACACACATCCATCACATACGAGATCCAATTCCAGGTCGCAGGGACCAGTGTAGGTGTATCTGTTTCCTTCAACGATCATTTCAAACAAAGTGAGGTGCTATATGCCACATAATTAGCAAGCAAGTATAAACGCGATAATTCGAAATCATTTTCCTCAAAATGTAAAACAGTAGTTCAGCAGTAGATATGAGTTATTACAATCCAAATCAAACAGTAACGCAACACAAAACATAAGATCTCAAGAGGAAACAGGATCAACAAAGTCCATTAGCTAGGAAGACTAAACTAAGGCTCTAAGGGTTCCTATCTAAGGATGAGATGGAGGATTCTGGTTGTCAGGAGTCGACGAACTGCAACCACCCTTGATGAAGACACTCAGCTTGTTGAACTCAACAATAATTCTTCCGACTCATTTGCAGACTGAATATGGTTCCGCAAGGATTAGTAATGGTTGTCAATGTCTGCATATGGTTCCGTAATGATATGAATCCTTGAGAGACTGAAAATGAAGGTCCATCCTATTATTGAGACGTTGTTCCATAACATAAATATAAGCTTGTCCAAACGCAGGTTCTTGTGATGCATGTCCTGAATACTCCTCTTGAGTTGCAGCAAATGGCTCTTCGTTCATGTCTTGATCATCTTCATCAGAAGGATCAAAGTTGGCATTGTTGAAGTCCTCTTGATATTTCCAAGTGTTGCCATACTTGTAGATGCCCATCTTGTGAATTAAACTCTCACCAATCAAGTGATCCTTGTCTGAGCAGTCCATCACCATAGTATCTGAAATATCAATGTGAAGATAGTCAATTACTCGG
>NC_032018.1:8692559-8693557 GCF_001865875.1 Lupinus angustifolius
ACACAAACATGACTTATACATTTCAACAGCATCGAATGAGTTGTCGTTTGCCCAACCACAATCACTTAGACTAGCACTAGAAAAAGCTAAACCACCCACATTCATAAAAAATTCTTCGTTAATCTCAAACAGTTTTCCAGCTATCATAGACCAATATTTCACATCTTTGTATCTAAAATTTGCGTAATATTCCCTAACTAGAGCAGGGTAAATATTACATTTCAATTCCAAGAAGGGGACAGCCCCTTGAGCTTGTAAGCCATGTGGAAATTTGAAGTTCTATTTCGTAAGCCATATCACATTCGCAAACCGAATATAGGTGGGTTTTCTTCCATGAAATTTCTGTAACCGAGTTTCTTGTAGAATTAGAGAATAGTATGGGTTCCCGCGGTTTTTCCATGGTTGTGGAGGAGGCACTGCTTTTGGAGCACGTGGTGGATGTTGTGCGGTTGTCTTGATTCTCTTTCCATGTCCTTTATGCATAGCAAATAAATATTGGATCGTGATGGAGGCTTAAAGGAAGGTTAAGGGAAAAACCCAGGGTAAGGTTCTGAATTTAGGGAAAACGAATGCTTGGAAATAGGAGATGAGGAATACGGTTTATGGAGGGAAAAAGCAATGGGGTGGTTCGGTTTAGGGCTAGGATTAAGCTTAGGATGATGTTGGACTTGTTCCTATAAGATTTGAGAGAAAAGGGGATGAATGGTGTTTTGAAAAGTGTCAAAAAATGCTTATGTTTCTGATATACTGATGTCGTTAATTGATTAACAGCATAACTTAATCGATTAATCTGAGCTGAAAGTGCCAGTTTTAAAATTTTTGGCCCAGGTAATCGATTAAATGAGTTACTTAATCGATTAAATGCATTAGTTTCAGCATTTTGGATGTTTTTAAAAGCATGCATGGATTTCAAACTTAATTGGATAATTTGATATTTAAGCTATCACATATATTTAGAGCTTTTAAGCACAGAATCATGGATTTATACAATGGAATCA
>NC_032018.1:8693657-8718300 GCF_001865875.1 Lupinus angustifolius
AAGTGTCAAGGATAGCACTAGCATGTCTTTGCTTATGTTTTGATGAAGACAAGGTTCTATCAAAGCTTGAAGATGGCTCAACAATCAACATGCCTTATGCTCATTTGGTCATATCTAGACTAGGGTGTAAATTGAGTCTATAGTCTAAGTAGTCTGTGATGTATGTCATAGTAAGTGAGTATAGGTTAGGTGAACCTAGGTGCTAGTCTCTTAAGCCATGTTAATTGTCATATCATATCCATGAGACATATCATCTAGTTAATTGTATGTTCATGCATCTATCATACATGTTATATGTGCATATTAGGCATAATATACTTAGTAGAACATGTATATATATTGTGCATAACATATGAGACGTTTACCTTTTGAAACATATGCATAAATGTTCCTGTTAATCGATTAACGCAACTGCTTTTCTATTAAATGTGTGTTTTCTGTTTCAATTGTATTTTGTGTCATTCTGTTGCTATGTTAATCGATTAACGAAGAGTCTTAATCAATTAACAAGTTTGTTATTTGTTATAACTGAAATCTGTTTTAATTGTTTAACTATTTAAACTGTTTAGCAATGAATTTAACCGCATATTCTCTATGCTATAAATAAGAGGCAACGTTCAGAGAACCACAACATTGCATTCTATTGTATAGGATTGTTTAGAGAGCATTTTGCATACTTGTTTTACTATATTTTTTGCAAGAGAGATTGCATGTGTGAGAAGAGAGAAATTATGTTGTTTTGATTGTTATCATATGCTTACTGTTTTTGCATAATTCTGTATTCATTCTTATCTTGCTCACATGCGCATGCATTAGATATTGTTAGAGAGAAATTATTTGTATACTAGATTTGATTAACTCATTTGAATCTTGATGGCTTAAGTGGTTAGTAAAAGGGTTAATCTTTGAGTCTTTTTCATGTTATATTCCAAGCATTATTGTGCTTAAGTATACCTTGTTGTTTAACGTGTTTTTGTGTATTCTGGATTTGTCTCTTGGTGCGAGATCACCATAGAGATTGAGGTTCTTCACCAAGGCTAGGAGGTCTTGATTTGAGGATAAGAGTCTTGGCTGCGGTTGTTTCGCGAGAAAGGTTTTCTTAGGCGAAGGGTAGAGTCAAACCAAGGATTTAGAGGTCCTAGATTTCAAGAAACGAGCGTCCTATGTGCTTGTAATTGAATTGGTGTTTGTATTCATATTTCAATATTGTGAAGAAAGAAAATCTCCCTGAACCAGAAGGGGAGGCCTGGATGTAGTTTCCAGTGGACCGCAAACGAACCAGGATAAAAATCCTTTGTGCACTATTCTTTCTCTCTTTATCTTCTTTAAGTTTCTTGCTGTTATAAATTGAATATGTAATTGAAATTCTGGATATTTGTTTACTGCCATATGCTTAATAATTGTGTGTAAAAATATCTGTATTATATCTTTTCAATTTTGTTTTAATTAATGTTTTAATCAATTTTGTTTCTAGCAGTTGGGTTTTGGTTAAAGAAGCAGCGATTGATAACCACTACAGTAAATGAGATTGGGTAAGAAAATTGTGCACGAGGAAATTTTTATCCTACTTCATTTGCAGTCCACTGCAAACTGCATTCAGGTTCCCCTTCTGATCTTAGGAGATTTTTCTTCTTCACTATTGGAAAATGTTTGATACACACAAACTTCCAATATACGACAAAACTATGACGCTACTTTCTTGGACACTACAAGCTTGACAATCTTGGTTTGACCTCTCTATCTCGTCTACTAAGATCACCTATCTTTTCGTGATTAGGCCCCAACTAGGTATCACTTGCACTAAGACCTCCTAGTCTTCATGAAGAATTACAAGATCTTTTCTTGAAGTGAAGTTACTCACCAAGAGATCGCTTTCCTCGATCGATACAGATTTTGAGTGTTCTTGAGTACTTAATACTCAAATATAAGAATGTAAGCTCAACTCTAAAAACCCTAAGCAAAATACTCACAAGAACCTATTCTATATGAGAAAATTATGCAAAGGTTTTCACAAAACAAATTTCACAATTTTCAGAAAAATAGATTTTTCTTACTTTCGCTTTAAAACTTATCAAGAAAAACAAGAATGAATATTTATGCATGAGAAGCCCTAGAGATGCACGCTACAACTTCAAATTCTAAGCCTTATTCGACATGTTCTTATTCTCTATGATTTTCTAATGCAATCTATGTGACAATATGTGCTCAAAAATCTTTTGGATATGCAAGATATGAAAACATGAATGTTATGCCACATGAGCCAGAATTCCAGCATTTATACCAAACATACTGGTATTGTTATTAATTGATTATTCATCCACTTAATCGATTTCGATTAACGGGCTGTTAAAAGTTTGTTTTTGTTACGTTTTAATCGATTATACAATATGTTAATTGATTAACACACCATCAACATCAAATTGGTTAGCTATTGTAATTCTTGATAATCGATTTCACATAATACTTAATCGATTATGCTAATTAAAAATATTTTTTCTTGATGTAAGGTAAACTACCTATATGATATGAACATGCTATACATAGTTTTTCAAATATAATACCTTTAATGCATAAGACTATATATGTGAATGCATGATCCTACTTATGATATTATATTGAGATGTGATGTCTCAATTTCAGTCATGTTTATATTAAAGCTCTTGTGAGACTCGACCTAGGTTTACTTAACCTAAACTCGATCTAAGGCAATCATCTTAAGACTTCTAATAAAAAGTAAAGCTTACAATATCCTAAGTCTATAGATACAACCCTTGAGTCTTCAGCTTATTGTTTATTGTACGATCTTCAAGCTTACTCAAAACTTAGGTTAGCATCAAATGTACTAGCCTTGACTCTTTGCACTTTCATGATTTACTCACATTATTAATCATCTCATTGCATTAGATAAATCATTTTCCAAACACGGACTAACTGTTAAAGTATTGAGATGTTTGTACAAGAAATGACAACCCAAGGTGACTGTCGTCATGGAGTCAAAGGACTTGGAACAAATGACGCTCGCAACATTATTTGGAAAACTTCAAGAACACGTGTTGGAATTGAGACATTTGACACTCAATGAGCAAATGGACGAGAACATCAAAGAAATCTCCTTCATAGCGACAAAATCATATGCAAGAAGTCAAAAGGCGACATATGATGATGTTGAGTCCGATTCTGACATGTATTATGAAGCCATGTCCCTCCTCATCAACAAATTCAGAAAATACTTAAGAAAGAATGGAGGACTCAAGAAGCTTCATAAGGAAAATAAGGAAATTTCAATCAAAATGAGCAAGTATCTCAAAGACAAAGCAATATGCCTTAAGAGTGGAAAAATAGTTCACATGAAGTACACATGTCCTACCTCTCTCAAGAAGATTGAACATGACAACAAGAAATATGCTCGGGACGTCAAAGCTAAGAAGGCATACATCATTTGGAATGCACCCGAAGAGAACAATTCATCAGCAAGCATCTTAGAAGATGAAGAATCAAATAAGATATGTATAATGGCTCAAAATATGAATTCTTGCAAAGTAAGTGAGCAAGATGAGCCCAATGATACACTCATCCGATTCTATTTCAAATTCTGATATATTTCCCACGTATGACATGCTTTATGATGCTTATGTCGAAATGCATGAAGTCTTAAAATGTTAGCTAAAAAGTGTATGGAAAGAAAAATGTTAACTTTAGATCTTGAAAAGAAAATATGTGAATTGCAAAATTTCATTGATATGCTTAAAATTAAAAATGAAACCTTATATGCAAAATATGCTAACTCTTCATGTAATTGTACTTCTAATTTAATTGTGATATCTACTTGCGAAGAATGCATTTGCATGGAAAATGAAAATAATGTCTTAAAGGATAAAATTGCTAATTTCACATCTAGTAGTCACAAATCAAACAATTTATTTGCTACATGTAAAAATGTTGGGATTAGATCTAGTTTGGGGTATATGCATGCAAAGAACACATTTCACAAGAAACGGATAGATCTTCAGAAAATTTCATATCTTGAATCTACTACTTGATTTTATTGTGAACTGCATGGTCACACTTTGAATGCATGTAATGTTAGAATGCATGATTTACTAAAAGGAAATTATATGTGGATTACTAAGAAACGAAATCCCCAAGCTACTAACACCAAAGGACCCAAGATTAATTGGATACCCAAGAAATGCAAGTAATCTTGTATTGCAGGTGTGCCTAAGGACACATGAACTTCAACTTTCATATGGGCAGAAAGTGTTCTAGGCATATGGAAGGTGAGAAGATTAAACTTCATTGACTTGTCACCAAAGGAAAATGGACCATGACACTTATGAGCAAAATGTCAATTCAAATGCTTGAAGTTAGGAAGTAGTTTTCTACAAAGGTAAAATAAGGTATCCTTTCAAAACTCCAAGTATTACATACATTAAGTGTTATAAATATTCTATAACGAAATCCTAGTGATGCCTTAATTTCAAGAATCATGAAATCCCCCATAAATCGCTTTTAGACCAAATGCTTTGTGTTTCACATTTACATGCTCTTAAATGCAAATATGATATTATTGAATAAGTATAAGAATCTTTCAACCATGTTTTGATTTATAATTAAATTTAGAAATACCATCTAAGATATTCTAATCATGTTGAAGCACAACAAGGTAAATCTCATATTAATCCAATTGACTAAGAAATGTTTTAAGAAAGCCTATGCGAATTTAATGCTTGATTAATCCATCTCCAAAAGAGGAGAGGAAAGTTATGCTAAATATTTTGAAGGTACTCATGAGGATAAACACTTCAAGAAATGAAGTGTTATGCAAGAAAGAGACAAGAGAAATTGAAGAAAGGCCAAAGAAGACATCAAATATGTCAAACTTCTAACACTTTGATATGAATGATGTAAAGCATGTGAGGTAACCAAATATCGTGAGATGTTTTGTACTATAATGTCTAATCATATACTCTATCTGATATATTACCTAAGCATTTGAATGCATGCTAAACATCTAGATAATCCTAAATAAATGCATTTATCGCCAATAAATGCATGTATTCTCAATTGTATAACACATTCTTGATTGAATATGCTTTCGTGTATCTTTTGGTTGTGTCTTAAGTGTTCATGAAGTATTTAGGATAGACTTTTTATCTTAGAGTCTTAGAAAAGTTCTAAACTAATTCAAACTGTGCCAAAATCTGTTTCTGTAACTTATTTAATCGGTTGTTCTATGTTATAATCGATTACTTAGGCTTTTTCTATATGTTTTAATTGATTATCTGTTACCTTAATAGATTACATGGGCTAAAAGTGATTTAAAATTTTAATCGATTAAGTTGGAACATAATGGATTAACTACGTTAAAATTCAAATCTCGTTAATCGATTAACACAGAGGTTAATCGATTAAGTGCAGTCATAAAACAGATTCAAACACAGTTATGTGTTATGTTTATTCAAACCCTAACCTCGTACAATTTTTTTTCTTGTCCCAAATTGATCCTATAATTCATCCTCAAACTCAAATTAGAGATACCCAATCTTTGTTTCTTTCCTCATCTAGTCCTCTAACCCATCAATTCGGTTGAAATTGAATAACCTAAGCTCACCCCCTTTCTAAACCTAATTTCGAGTTCATTCTTAATCGATCATCAATCCTATATTTATGCAAAAATGAGTAATGAGAGACCCAAGAAAGTAAAACATACCGCTGGATAAAACCGTTCTCTGCGTCATCCTAGACGTACGAGAAATCACAATGATGGTGGGTCTTTTTCCAATGTTGGGCATAATCCATCAATGGGTTTGGACTCTTTCTATGATCCTGCTCTTCAAGCAGAAAATTTGGCTAGGTTTGTAAGCCAGAAACCAACATACATCTGATATGCCGACATGACATGGATGGTGGAGCATGGATTTCAATTCTCACACGAATTGGAGGCACAAGGGGTTGTACAATTTTTGGAATTAAATGGCAGCATTTACCCTTCTCTAGTTCGGGAATTCTACGCAAATATTCAGTACAAGGATGGTGGATATCGGAGTATGGTGCAAGGGAAGCTTATTCTATTAAATGAGGTGTTGTTTATGGTTGTTGGAGGCTTGGCATGTGATGGTGGTTCGCTCGGAGATTATAACGATGAAAAATGGAGCGCGTATGACTCTATAGAGATGTGCAAGTCATGCTTGAGGGGACCTCACTACTTTGTCCAAGGTGAGCTTACAAAAGCTGAGTCTTTAACCGTGGACAACAGGTTAATACACTACTTGATAGCTTACACTAGTTCAGTGCAACACAAATCACGCGCAACCAACTGTGAATGATCTGAAGTTAATGTTTGTTGTTAAGGAAGGAATTGTGATAAGCTGGCCCGATGAGATTTTGAAAGTGATGTATGGTATTGCATCATCTTCTTCAAGACTGATGGCATATGAGATCTTTATCTCCCGTGTCATTGATCATCAAAGGATCAACACATCTGGTATGGAGATAATCATTGTAAATCCTAGAGAATACATGATCCATGAGAATCTCATTCACAAGATGAGCATTTATAAATATTGAGGTGAATGAATGTATCAAGAGGACTATAGAACCATTGTGAATTTGGATATGTCTGATGAAGAAGAAGGTAGTGAGTAAGGAGAGCAGAACTAGGAGCAACAAAATGATGGGGCTTCTAATATGTCTCAAGGACCATCATTTGGTTTGGCTCATCTAGATGCCATGGAACAATTCCTGAATAAGCAAATTGACTCGAGAATGCAATCCATGGAGGATAGGTTCATGGCTAAGTTTCGGAGACAAGATGAAGAAAATCAGAATTGTTTCGAGCAGCTTCACTTCTTATTTAGAAACTTCAGTGGCTTTTCGCAACCACCTCCTAGCTAGCTTAGGATGTCTAGTGTGTCCGAGTTAGGTGTTGTTCTAGGAGTTTATGGTCTACATGTTTTTGGTTGTTGTGTTGTATTTCCAAACTTGTTAGATTGTTTTTGTGCATTGACTTGAATTGTAATCGCATACCATGCTATAACTATACTTGTTTTGTGATTTCAAATTGAATCATGTACTTGTTATATCATTTTTGTAATCCTTTGATCAATGAATGAATGAATGCATAGTAGTTTTCAAATCTATTGCATTGATCTAATTGTGTATAATTTTCAACCAATAAAAGGTATCAAGAAGTGGTATCATAAAACAAGTGGTTTCATATACTATACATAATCTGTATAAAACAAGTCTATGAAACTAATGGGTATCAAATTTCATAACTTTCTACAAAATAGCATGTAATCTGAAATGAATTCTGTCATAACATTATATTTAATCGATTAACAGCAGACCATAATTGATTAACCATCATATAAAATGCAATTCTGTGTACAATTGAATAACACATAATCAATTAAGTACTATTATAATCGATTAACATCAGTAGAATTTGCATTGTTTTTTCTTTCTTTTGGCAATAAGCTTCCATATATCACATTGATTTTTTATCATGCCAAAAGGGGGACAAAAGTTGTTGTTTATGTTTTGCAGGACTTGCAAGAGAAGATAGGTTGAGGCTTCCACAAAGAAAAAGAATAAATCACCTGATGCTCCAGGTGTGATTGGTATCATTATTAAAGGAGAATAGGTTTGGGAAAAATCCTAGTTGTTGTTAGGTGTGTCTTCACGAGAAGCTAGAGGTCTTGATATTGAACGATACGTGACTGGGGCCTAATCGCGAAAAGATAGGAGATCTTAGTAGGCGAGAGAGATGTCAAACTGAGGTTGTCAAGTTCATGGAGTCCAAGAAATTAGCGTCTTGCGTCTTGTATTGGAAGCTTGTTTCTAAGAGTACAATAAGATTCCATAATGAAGAAAAATCTTCTAAGATCAGAAGGGGAGGCCTGGATGTAGTTTGCAGTGTACCGCAAACGAACCAGGATAAAAGGTTGTGTCTCATTCTTCTTATCTCTTATCTTTTTTATATTTCCGCATTACTTGATTTACTTAACTTGACATACATATAATTCTGTGTTAAGTGCATATTATGTATTGTGTATTTACTATTCTTAATCTCCAGTAATAAGTACATATAAGTTTAGTTGAATCTTGGAAATCTTGGAGATTGAAAGAAAATTGTTTTCATTGAACAAGAACTAAATAATCGATTAAGGTGCTTAGTTAATCGATTAATAGCAGAACGAGTTAATCAATTATAGATGTGTTTAATCAATTAAAAAGTATATAATTTTGTGTATTCTGTTTGTTTATCGAGCAACGATAATCGTATATCGTATCACCTATTCACCCCTAGGTGAATTATAGAGCCCTATGGGACCCAACACTAAAAGAAGAAATATGACTAGTAGTGTGGGAGGGAGCATGATTAGGGTTGTGAAAAATTAGTATTTGATCTAAAGATGGAGTGGGTTTAGAAGTTGACGAAGATGAAGAAGACTGAACAAGTGTAGCATAAGGAAACTTGTGTTCATTGAACACCACATCTTTAGAGATGACAATTTTACCATCACTTGTTAAAGACTTGTACCATTTGTGATAAAGAGAATACTCTAAGAAAGTACATTTAGAAGATCTAAAGTCAAACTTGTGTTTGTCAAAGGGTCTAAGATTTGGAAAACAAGAGCGGCCAAAAACTCTTAAAGAGAGATAGTCAGGACTAGTTTTAAAGATTAGGGTATGTGGGGATTGGTGTGCTAGAGAAGGACAGGGCAATCTATTGATAAGATGAACAATTGTAAGAAAAACATGATCCCAAAATTTTAAAGGAAGACACCTATGAGAAAGCAAGGCTAAACCAATGTCTACAATGTATCGGAGTTTCCTCTCAACTGTCCTATTTTGATGGTGAGTATGAGGACAAGTTACTCTATGAGAAATGCCTAGCTTGGCCAAATAAGAAGTGAAAGGCCTAAAATCCTCACCCTAATAATATTGGATAGATTTTACAGTTTTATTAAACTGTTTTTTGACCAACATAAGGAATGTGTCAAATAAAGTGATAGTGTATGTCTTTAGTTTTAGCAAATATATTCAAGTGTATCTAGTGGCTGCATCAACTAGTGAAAAGTAATATCTAAAACCAGTAATGGAGTCAATAGGTGCATGTCCCCACAAATCAACATAGAGTAAACCAAATGGATTGGGATATTGGTTAATAGAATCAACAACATGAAGTGTATGAGACTTTCCTAGACACTTAACAAAAATCTAAAACACTTTTATTGCATTGAGCAATATTACAGGAAGTAAGAACATTGGAAACAACTTTGTCATTGGCATACCCTAACCTACAATGTCAAAGGAAGTAAGTAGAAGGAATATTAGTAGTAATTTGTACAAATTTTATTGGCAGAAAAAGGAAAACTACTAGGAACTTGTTGCTTAGAGGCATCAATAGTGGAAGATCTGGGACAAACTGAAGGTTGTAAATCATGAAAAGCATAGAGTCTCTCTGGCGTGAGAGCTCCTCTTAGAAAAACTCCATCAGTAATCTGAGATTTGACAAAACAAGAGTAAGGATAAAATTCAAAGTAACAAAAATTATCTTGTGCAAATTGAGACACTAAGTAGATTATTGGTCATAGATGGAACAAACAGTAAATTTCTAAGAGAGAGTGACACATGAGGATTAAAGGATTAATTAAATTTAGAATTGCCACGAGGAGAGATAGGGATACTAGAACCATTACCCACGTATATCTGATCAGTAGTGAATTTTTCAGTTGGCTCTTAAAGTAGAGTAGGTTCTTATGTCAAATGATTAGTCGCACCTGAATGTGGATACCACATAGGGGATTGGTGTTGTGACCAGGTGCACCACCAAATGATGAAGATGTCATAGAATATGGAGAGCCAAAATGGCCTAGAGGAGCATTATGACCTTGAGCAGCAGTAGGAGAATGTTGAGCACCGAGAGCAAACTGATCATAATGCCGTGGGAAAGAACCTCTAGGATGAGAAGAACGTAGCCCAATGTATTGATTAATGTTCCTTGCAACATGAGGATAGTAAGGAGATGCAAAATTAGAGTATTGTCTAGCCATAAGAGCACCATAGGAAGAGTTATTGTAAGGAGGTGAACCAAAGTCAGGTGGAGCTCCATAGTGACCTGGTCCATATGCAGAAGGTGCATAATAACAATATGAAATTGCTTATTTGACCATACTTGTTGCAATACTCACATAACAGAGGGCTTCCTTGTGGTCCAGAACCACCACGTGAACCAAAACCACCATGTGTCGTGCCACGATTACCATGAAAATTGCCTATGAAGCCTAAATTACCATGAAAGTGATATGGAAGTCCCTCATTGCGTCCCCTAGGTACAGAAGGTAACATAGGAGACCTAACAGGATAATTTTGTATATGAGAGTTAATAGATGAAGGACTAGAGGAAGATGCAGCAGCAATATTAACAGAAAGTGCATCATAAATAGATTTTGTGCGATTTCTCTCTATAAATGCTTCAAAGGTTAGAAGATAGGATTGTAGAGCATTAATTGATGGAATATCCTCTTGACTTTCAACAATGGTGATTAAATTGTGAAATTTCTTCAGGCAATCCATCAAGAATGCAATCAATGTACTCAGCTAGGGTCATAGGAGATCCAATTAAGATTAAAGAATCAACAAGTACCTTGATCTTCATGACATACTCTGAGACAGTGCTAGAACCCTTAACAATTGGCCTTAATTAAGCCATAAGTTGCCTACCTTTGGCCTTTGTTTGAGCATGGCACTATTCACTAATTTCGCGCCATAGCTGAAAGGAATGTGGAGAACCAACAGCTCTAGGTTGCAAATCTGGTGAGAGAGAATTAAGAAGCCACAAAAGGATCATTTGATCCTGTTCTTCTCAACTTATATAAGATGGATTGACACGACAGAGAAGAAGATCCTCTTCTCGTAGGTACTTTTCTAGAATATCATCACTAGAGACAAACCTAATTGCAAAGTTTGATGTGAGAACAACCAAGATGAATTGCTACGACACAAGGAAGTTATGTTCAATGAATTTCATTGTCGGAAGAGGAAGAGTGAGAGAAGGAGAAGAAGTGCAGAGGAGAAGTCATGGATGGAGGAGGAGAACCAAGATCTTCAGTGACGTGAGCCATTGGAGGCATGATACCATGTAAACATGAGAGAAAAGAGAGATAGAGAGAGAAATGTAATTTCTCTTGAGAAAAATGTAATTGCTTTTGCGAGAGTTACTTTGACATGTATATTATTTGAAAACTTAATGAATTACAAGAGAGAGAACTACTATTTATAGAGTTCCACATAAGGCAAGATTGTTTGCTAAACAAAACAGAAAATTACAAGCACAAGAATAAAGCTATTCCTAACAATCTCACTACCAAACTAACAGTGTTGTTATAAGATAATAGTGAGTTCTAATAGTACTAATCTTTAAATGCATCGATGCATTATATTTTCCAATATTCTTGTCAGTGATTTAAATTGTGGATCACATTACTTGATGTGGCGCTATATTGTGGTTGTGGTTACCATCCTAACTGTATTATACTGTTTGTGAAAGTAAAGTTGCGCATATTTACTCTCTCCAGACTCCACTAAGCGGGTGTTGTTGCTTGCCTTGTGATGTTATGCAAAAAGGGATCCCAAATAAATATTGGCTATTGTAATCTTCTCGTTTATATCAACACACAGAGGCTGATTACTCAATCCTGATCTCAGCCAACTAACCATTATTTACATCTCCATTAAAACATTGTAAAATATAAATTGGGAGCCTGAAACTAATGGCTAGTTCTGGATTTCAGGAAGGAAGAATGAGGGGTCAAGCGTTTCTAACATTCACCTCAATTGAACTGGCTCATCATGGTCTGGTATGTTTCTATAAGGAGACTGGTTTTCCTCGTTTTAATTGTTGAAAAAATTTCGTTTATGATTATGTTTTTGGTCTTTATTCCCTTTACATTATAATCCGATATCATCTTTTGTAGAAAAAACTTGTCATAATTTGCTAAATCAGTAAATAAAAATCATAGTTTGTGGCAGTAGTTTTGGGAGATTGTTAAAATAGCATATGCAGTTTGACACTTTTTTATTCTAATGAACAGCGATTATAAGAATTAATTAGTTATATTTTTTCTTGCTTGCCATATTAATGGTTTCTATTGCATATTACCATTGGTTACAGAATCTAGGGAACGGATATGTATTAAAAGGCAAGCCAATGGTCATCCAATTTGGTAGGAATCCTGCTGCTGCCAAAGGAACTTAAAATCTATGAACAGAGGAGGAATGTATTCCACATTACGTGCCTTGAGACACTCGTGATTGTCGGTGGTTCATCGGTTAATCACGTGTAAAATTAAATTCTGTCAAATACACAGTAGATATCATTTTTCTTGTCAATTATATGCATTCATTCAGCTTGTAAAAATGATGTGAAAACCATCTCACTTGGATTGTAACTAAGGTTTCAATGGGCTGATAAATAAATTTAATTCCAATGGGCTGATAAATAAAAAATCTTTTTTACTTACACAAGAGCCTGAAAGGCTGAAACTATGAAAATGACTTTGTAGATTTCAACGGTTTCACTGTGATTCCTTATACTGTTGAACAACGGCTTTTGTTTCTGCTTGACACCAATTCACTTCCGGAAGCTTTTTCACTCACGATTTTATGTTTATCCTTATTGGGATTAGTCTTTTTTACCCATGGTTTCATGTTTTACTAAGGTGCCACTGGCTCTTTTACTTGCAGGTTCATATTCTTATTTTATGGGGTATATATTCAAATTTATATATTTCATTTTGGATAATTGAAATATCTTTTTTACATTGAATATAATTTATATTATATTATTTTGTATTGAATGTAATTTATTATAATGTTCAATTTAAGGTAAGAGACCTGGTTAATAAGTTGGTGGTGACTACCTAAAATTATATATTTTTTTGTAGAAATTAAAAATTGATAAGAGCAAAACAGAAAAATGGAAATTACTCATGGTAATAATTATATCATGTTTTGTTTTTATGTATAGTATATAGAAGTATAGATATTTATTTGAAAATTAAAAACAAGAAAAAGAAAAGACATTCGAATGACAAATATGAAAGTATGGGTGGGTGAAATTTAAAAAGAAAAAAAAGTATACATTTCAATTTCAATGTAAGAGTTTTATAAATTGTCAATTTATTGTTCATTATTTGTATTTATTCATCACTTATTCTTCAAAAGTAGTACAAATGAATGGTAGATAATGTATTGACTATTATAAATATTTACACTGATAATTCATATATATTACTCATTTAAAAAAACTACGTGAAAAAAGAGCTGAAATTTTTATGTTACACTTTTTATTGATTATTGGGGTGGAATTAAGTTCAGTAGTTTAATGTGAATTATTTTTTAATTTAAACTTAACTTAATTAAAGTTCATTTAATTAACATCTTAAAATTTGTATAGTTTGTGAGCTCAAATTATATACATGTCTAGGTCAATTTTTATGAAATTTGTGTTGTTAGAATATTTAATTGAGGAATTACCAATTCTTTTAAAAAATTGGCATAATGAAATAAGAATATAGATATACAATGATTAATGTTCTTGATCTTTCTTTATTATTACTTTATAATGTTGATATAATAATATTTCTCAAATAAATTTTAGAATTCTTCAAGAGAACTTCTTTTTTCTGTGACGTAAAGAACGGAGAACTGTTTTATAATTTGGTGCATTGAAGATCTTAATCATTCATGACATGTTAATACATAGGGTTCTATTTTATGGGAAAACGAACTTGGTTATCCATTCATTAAGCTAATATTAGTTTCTAAAAGTTGTATGAATTATTATGATTAAAATACTTATTTTATAACCCCTTAAATAAATAATTAATATATCTGAATTAAAATATATGATCCCTAAACATTAATTATAAATTATAATTTTCTAACAATCTCCCAATTGTCCTTCATATTTTACCGAGACAATTATATTTCTTATTCCTTAGGCACATATTTGTATGTTATTTATTTTTATACTTCTTTTTTATACAATATGATCCATTTTAGGTATCAACTATGAAACTATTGTGGTGATATTCATCACAATCAAATATGACTCAATCACGATGATCATCATATTAATATACTTAATAACATATATCAAATTTGAATGAGTGACATAGAAATCACATACTATGTGATATGAGACATGTCTATTTCCAAGTGATGCTCCTTTAGTCTTTAATGAGATCAATCTAGAATCTTTTTTGTAACACAATACCTAAGCAAATTTCAAAACTCAACAATAAACCATCAACTTTATTTTTTTTAAAATTAATAATAGATGTCCAAAACAAACCATAAAACATATAAAATCTCACTAAATTAAGGTACCATATGGAACAACGTCCTTGTGACCAATATGTTGGTGAAAGACTTTAGGTATTAAACCAATGGTCAATAGATCAACTAGCACAAAATTTATTGTTATATGAAATTAATTATTTTGAACACTTTTTATAACAATAAGAAATTTGATGTTAATAAATTTTGTCCTTTTAGAAATCCTATTGTTTGAGTAAATAACTACAAGTTTATTGTCAAATTAAATATTCAATGGCCTTTTAATGTCATCAACCACAAGTAAGTCATTAAAAAATTACGCAACCATATCTCATGCTCAAATATCTCAAAAACAAGCCATGATTTCCATAAGGCATGGTTGAAGGAGTGAGCGTGTGTTATGTTGACATCTAGCAAAATTACAGTTAATGTACCCAATGATATCTAAACTCTCAGACTATTGATAAGTGAGCATGTACGTCTTTATGTTGAGACACGTGTAAGCTTGAGTATACATTAGACTTCATACTGCAAATTCATAGGGAATCATTTGCATCTCATATCTTTCAAGGTCATGTTTTGGTCATTTTTCGATACTAAACTTGTATTCCTTAGCTATACGGGTATATCCTGACTTACTATCTTTCTTGTTGAATCTAACTAGGACTTTATGAATATAGCTCTCTTGTGATAGCATTGGGATACCTTAAGAACAATATCTTAGTATATGAATACCTAATACAAAGCAAGCTTTCCCAAAATGTATCATTTCAGAATTCTTCATTAGAATTCTTCATTAGAAATCTCTTATTTCACACAATAGTCCTATATCATTGGCACAAATAGTATGTCATCTACATATAAGACCAAGAATATAAGTTTGCTCCTACTTAACATATGGTATGCACAATCATCAACCTTATTTTCTTCAAAACCATGAGGTAATGACTTTATGGAACTTATGATACTATTGATGAGAAACTTGTTTAAAACCATAAATGATTTCTTTAATTTACATATCATAGACTTTGAGTCATTTGACTTAATTTTCTGGTTGCATCATATTGATCAAATCTTTAATGTCACCATTTAGAAATATAGTCTAGACATCCATGTAATAGAGCTCTAAATAAAAAATGAGTTGCTAGTGCCACATTGTTTTAAAATAATCTTGTAATGATACAAAATATAATGTTTATTTATTGTCAATGCCTATTTCTAAGTGTAGCCTCTAGCATATAGATAAGCTTTATATTTCTCGAGATTATCCTTTGAATCCTTATTGATTTTAAATGTCCATTTGTATCCAACAAGTTTCACCCCTTCAAGTAATTCGGCCTGATCCAAGCGACATTATCATACATAAACTTCATCTCATCTTTCATGACATCGACCTATTTTGAGAGTTAGAACTCACATCTTGAGATATGTTTATTGGATCATTCTCTGTTAAACAGATTTCATCTTCATGTTCTTGAAGAAACATAATATAATCATCTATGATTGTATTTCTCTTCTCTAGTGGATTTCTTAATGACACTTCTGAAAAAGATTAAGAATCTTGGATTCTTCTCACCACAGGAGAATGAGGAAAAACAAAGAATGAGATAAAAATGAAGAATGAGAGTTAATAGGTTTATTGATTATGAAATTGATTATACAAACTCCATTCTGCATATATTTAGGCCGAGAATCTTAATAACTAAAATAACCAACTAACAAACTAATTATCACGTGTTAATAATGAGGAAATACAAAAATAGAATGCTAGCTTGGACCACAAGTAATAGAAAATATAATGATGTGCCTAGGTTGATGGTGACTGAGAAACTTGATTGGTGTTGAGCCATTCTAACTTGGTGCTGAGCCATTCTAGCCTAGTGTTGAGCCATTATGATCGAGGAATTCAGTTTGGCCTAATGTTGAGTTATTCTGACCGAGGAAGCCATTTTGTCTCAGGAATTCAGTTTGGTCTGGTTCGTGTGTGTGGCTTTGGCCTGGTTGGTCTTGATTGAGGAATTGTGTTTAACCTAATGTATCGCTTTGACCTAGACCCAAGTACGTGCAATATGTTCAGTCGCGATGGATAGACACTGATTGAGATGCCTGAAGCCTGACTCGGTGATGTCCCATCTTGGCACGGTCATGGACAACGCACAAGCCAATCTTGGCGCACCAATTTCTGGCCTTGTTCCTAGCATAGGCACATCATCCTTGAGCTTGGGCATAGCATTATAGATCTTGGCTGACTTGTGCCTGATGATGTTAGCATTAATTCTAAGCAAATCATTTCTAGGCAAATTACTTACAATAGCATTAATGATGTTAGTGTGATAAGAATTATTATGCTTATTTTCATTTTTATCCTTTCATGGAAAACATGATTAAGAACAATGTATATGGCATATTGGTTATCACAATACAGAAGAGTAGGCATAGAATAGGCAAATTGTAAATCTTCCAATACATAATTCAGCCAGGTAATTTCATAAGTAATTAAGACCATAGCCATATACTCAGCTTCACAAGAATTTATAGAAATAATTCTTTGTTTCTTACATATATGCAATATCCACTCATAGACCTTCTAGTATTTGGGCATGATGCCCAATCACTATCACTATAGGCCTTTAATTGCACAATGGAATGAGAAGAGTAAAATAGTCCAAGGGCATGAGATCCTTTATGATATCTTAAGATTTTTAAGGCAGCATTGTGATGTAGAATGGTAGGGCATGCCATAAATTGAGCTAATTGGTTAACACTAAAGGTGATATCATGCCTAGTATTGGTTAGGTATATAAGTCTTCCAATTAATGTCCTATAAGTAGGATAGTCATAAAAAGGATCACTACCTTCATGGTAAACATGGTCTAGGGATCATAGGGATGGATGAGGGTTTGCATCCAATCAATCCTACATCAGAGATTATCTCTAAAACATACCTTCTTTGATTCATGGAAATCATAGCCTTACTTCTAGCAATCTCAAAGTTAAGAAAATATTTCAAATCACCTAAGTCTTTGGTTTTAAAAGTCCTATCTAAGATATGCTTGAGATTATTAATCTCTACACTATTATTACCAGTAAGATGATATCATCCATATAGACAAGAATAATTATGATCAAATCCTTGGAAGACCATTTAATGAATAAGGAAAATCACCCCTGGACTTATGGTAGCCATGTTTTATAAGGAAATTGGTGAATTTGACAAAACATTGTCTACTGACTTGCTTAAGGCCATATAAGAATTTCTGAAGTTTACAAACTTGATTGGTCTGAGTGCTGGAAAAGTCAGTAAGGATAGCCATATAGACTTCTTCATGTAAATCTACATGGAGAAAGACATTGTTTACATCTAATTGTTTGAGGTACAAATTATGTACGGAGGTCAAGGCTAATCTACCCTTTTTGTCTGAGTATACTTCTTTGTAACTAATTTGGCCTTATGCCTCTCAATGCTTCCATCAACCTTATATTAAACTTTAAACACCCATTTGAATCATATAGAAGACTTATCTTTGGGTAAGCCAATCATAATTCATGTGTTATTTTCATGTAGAGCAAATAAATCCTTGTTAATAGCTTCCTGCCATTGAGGGAATTTAATGGTCTGAAAGTAAGTCCTTGGTTCAATGTTGGTAGTTAAACAAAGAACTATTGCCTATGATTGAGAGAAATGCCATCATAGCCCAAATAGGTAGAGAGAGGGTACATAGTATCAAAGACAAGCACATTGGTTTTATTATGCAAGGCACAATGATAGTCCATAAGATAAGTAAGAGCCTTGGTTATCCTATTACTTCTTCTAAGATTTTGGTCCTCAGAATCCCTAGAAGATTGTTCATTTATCTCACCATTATTTCCCTCATGGTTGTTCTTATTCATACGATGACAATCAGTAATATCATAAAAAATGATAGGATTGGGGAAACAGATCTTACATAAAGTCTTGTTAACTTCAACATCAGATGAGTTTTGACGTTAGCATCATAAAACTTGTACGTCTTGTTGTTTACAACATGCCCAATGAATACACTTTCATAGGTTCTACTTGCGAGTTTAACTCACTAAGGATCAAGTATCTGGACATAAGCCAAACAACCTCAAGTTCTCAAATAAGACAAGTTTGGTTGTTTATTCTTAAAAGTTTTATATGGGGAAATTTTGCTTTTAGCCTTGGGGATTCTATTCAGCACATATCATACCATTAATAAAATTTCACCACACCAAGAGGATGTTGCACTAGAACTTAATATAATAGCTACAACTAATTCAGTTACTGTTCTAGTCTTTCTTTCAGCTTTACCATTCATTTCAGGTGAATAGAATGCAGTTGTTTCATGAATAATATCATTCAATTTATAAAAATCATTAAACATGCTAGAATCATACCTAGTATCTATATCGCTTTTGAGTTTCTTTATTTTCTTATTGAATTGATTTTCAATTTCAGTCATATATAACTTAAACTGTTTAAGTGCTTCACTTTTATTTTTCATAAGATATACACATGTAAAGTTATAACAATCATCAATAAAAGTGATAAAATAATGTCTGCCATTTCTAGATAATGTTCCATCTAATTCACATATATTAGAGTGTATCATATCCAAAGGCTCAGATTCTCGCACTACTAATTTATGTGGATTTTTTAGTAATTTTGGCTTGACTACATGATTCACAATTTTCAAAATCATTTTTAGATAAATTTTGAATTAAACCTAAGCTACTGAAGTTTAAAATTGCACGATTATTAATATGACAAAGTCTTGCATGCAAAAATATTAAAATCACACAACATGTAAACTGAACCGAAAATTTTATTCATCAAAACATCAACATTTAATTGAAATATGCCATTAGTGGTGTACCATTTCCCTACAAATACCTATTCCAAGTAAGATTATACAAATTTGCCCCTATGGTCTGGGCAAAATCAGTCTTATGAAGAAGAAAACTAGAAACTGCATTCTTCTATATCTCTAGAGTGTGCAATACATCTTTGAGAATCAAAGTCTTCTCATATGTAAACCTCATATCCATATTACCAGTTACAGGAACAATAGTGGTAGAAGCACTTTCTTGTCATTAGCATCTGTGTATATTTTGAACAGAGCACGTTCATAGCAGACATGGCGAAAGGCGCCAGTATCTACCCACCACCCATCAGATCCTCCAACCATAGTAACCTCATATAACACCACAAAAAATGGCTCATCAATCATGTTGGTCTATGGAGGACGATCCATTTGTTTATTTCTACACTTGCATACCACATGAACTGGCTTTCCACATTTGAAGGTGATAAATAAATTGCTAGAGTCATTCTTAGCAGGTGGCTTGCTACCATTTGAAATTAGTCCCATCAAACCGAAATGGTTTGTTAAGGTCAAAGTTGTTCAACATAGTAATGCTATCTATGAATATCATTGTAGTAGGTATTGTCATAAAATTGTTGTTTGTGTAGCTTGTAATAATTCTAAATTGCACGAAATAATACTTATTGACTGAGTTATGACCAGGTCGCTCTCTTTAAGACATTTCGTGGTACAACCCAAAATGTGCAAGCAGACTATCAATCACGCCCTCCGTAAGATAAAACAGTCTAGTTCTATATTATCGAATTCTTATTGCACTGTAAGAAATGATCTCTAATACACCCAAAATATAGCTACATATACTAATTCTTTTCCCTCAATCTAACTACTAGTGTCAATCCTTGGCTTGGTCAAAACCATGGACCAAGATGCAATTTAGCATATTTGCACCCATTGGGCTAACTTTGGCTCACCATCATAGATAAACTCTATGCATTGTCCAAGGGCATTTGAGCCCTTTTTGCCCATGCCTAGTCATAGGGCCACTTATACCCTCAAGTCCATCATAATCAAGGTTAGTCTCCTTGGGTATTGCATCACCCCCTCTTTCTTGAAAAGATTTCAACCTCAAAATTGGTTCACCATCACCTACAACAAAAAGAGACAAATCAGCAACATTAAATGTAGCACTTATACTACCATACTCACTTGGGAGCTCAAGTTTGTGCGCATTATCATGAATTTTTTCTACAACCCGAAATGGACCATCCCATTTTAGGAGAGGTTTGGAATTCCTTTGTTCAGGAAATCTCTCCTTTCTCATGTGTACCCAAACCCAATGTCCAGGTTCAAATACCCTAGTCTTTCGTCCTATGTTGACTTGCTTAGCAACAATTGCATTCTTTTTCTCAATCCTTGCTTTGACTTGTTTATGTAGCTTTTGAACATATTCAGCCTTAGCCTTCCCATCTTTGTGCTTCAAAATAGAATGGTTAGGTAAAGGTAACAAATCAAGTGGAGTTAAAGGGTTAAAACCATACACAACCTCAAATGGTCACCTTTGAATGCTAGTACGAGTTACTCTACAATAGGCAAACTCCACATGAGGTAAGCACACTTCCCAAGACTTGATGTTTCTTGTTATTACAGACCTTAGAAGAGTGGATAGGGTTCTATTCACCACATCTGAATGTCCATCCATTTGAGAATGGAAAGTGGTTGAAAAGAGGAGGTTGATTCCAAGCTTCCCCAATAAAGTCCTCCAAAACTGACTAAGGAATTTTGTATCCCTATCACTTACAATGCTCCTATGTAGGCCATGAAGCCTAACAACCTCCCTGAAAAATAAATCAGCCACATGGTTAGCATCATCAACTTTATTGCATGGAATGAAATGTGTCATTTTATAAAATCGATTGACAACCACAAATATAGAGTTCATACCCGTTTTTGTTCTAGGTAGACCCAAGACAAAACCCATAGATAAATTTATCCAAGAAGAATCAGGAACGGTTAAGTGTGAATAAAGGCCATAAGACATGACCTTTGATTTAGACTTTTTGCATGTTATGCATTTCTCACAATAGTTTTGCACGTCTTGTTTCATACGTGGCCAATAAAAATGTTCCCTTAACATGTCTAAAGTCTATTGGACACCATAGTGCCCGATCAATCCCCCTTCATGAGATTCTCTCAAAAGCATATCCCTAATAGAACTTTTAGGCACACGCAATTGCTTTTATTTAAATAAAATTAAATTGTGCCTAAAATATTCATTTTGGGCCAAATGCATACAAACAACATAGATTTATGAAAAATATTTGTCTTGCTCATATTGTTCCTTGATGAATTCAAGACCGAAAAGCTTTGTCTCTTAGGTGGAGAGCAAAGTATGCCTCCTAAAAAGAGCATGTGCCACTACATTGACTTTGGCTTTCTTATGTTTGACAACATATGGAAACTTTTCTAAGAACTCAACCTATTTTGAATATCTTTTATTCAAATTACCTTGGCCCTTTAGATACTTAAGAAACTCATGATCATTGTGGATCACAAACTCCTTAGGAGGAAGATAATGTTGCTAAGTTTGAAGAGTTGTCACCAATGCATAATGTTCCTTGTCATACATGGAGTAATTAAGTGTTGGTCAACTTAACTTCTCACTAAAGTAAGAAATTGGATGTCTCTCCTGCATTAATACAACTCTGATCCCAATGTTAGAAGCATCACATTCAATTTCCAATGATTTAGAAAAATTAGGAAGTACTAACACATATGCACTAGTAAGTTTGGCCTTAAGCTTATTAAAGGCCTATTCTTCTCTTTCACCCCATTGAAAGACAAGATTTTTTTTTCACAAGCTCATTAAGTGGTGATGTCAAGGTTCTAAAGTCCTTAACAAATCTTCTATAGAAGCTTGCCAAACCGTGGAAGCGTCTTACATGAGTCACGGTCTTAGGTGTAGGCCAATCCTTGATGGCCTTTATTTTCTCTTTATCTACATGAACCTCATTAGTATTAATCATAAACCCAAGTAAAATTACATGATCCACAAAAAATGTACATTTTTGAACATTTGCATATAACTTTTCCTTTCTCAAAACTAATAAGACAACCTTGAGATGCTTATCATGTTCTGCTAGAGTTTTTGAATAGATTAGAATATCATCAAAATAAACTACAACAAACTTACCCAAGAACTCTCTTAAGACATGATTCATCAGGCGCATAAATGTCCTTGGAGCATTTGTTAGACCAAAGGGCGTGGCTAGACATTCATATAGACCATAAGTGGTCTTAAAGGCAGGCTTCCACTCATCTCCTTCTCAGATTCTAATTTGATGGTAGTCACTTTTAAGATCAATTTTTTGAAAAAGTGGTGGTACCGTGCAATTCATCCACGAGATCATCCAATATTGGAATTGGATGTCTATATTTCACTGTGATGTTGTTAACGGCTCTACAATCAGTACACATTCTGCACGTAGCATCTTTTTTTGGAACCAAAATTACAGGAAAAGCACAAGGGCTTAGGCTCTCTTGAACCCATCCCCTTTCCATTAACTCATCAATTTGTTTTTGGATCTCCTTGGTCTGAAGGGGATTGCACCTATAGGCAGGCCTATTAGGTAGTGAAACGCCATGAACTAGGTCAATTTGATGCTTAATTCCCCTTAAAGGGGGTAACCCATGAGATACCTCCTTAGGAAATACATCTCCAATTTCCTAAAATAATTGTAGAACAAACAAAGTAAATTCTCCTTCCTTAGAAGGGTTAGTGGTCAGATAAAGCTCCCTACTAAAAAGTAGGTACAAAGGTTGCATGGTAACCAAGGCATGCTTGAATCTTCCCTTTGTTGCCATATACCCCTCTTTTGTGAAAAACTCACTCATTTTGTGTGTACTCTTTTTTTCCACTCATGTTCTCTCTCTTTGCTCTCTCTGATGTGCACTCAAATTTTCACTCTCCCTCACTTTTCTCTCCAACTCATTTTTTCTCCTCCATATCTCTTGGTCTTCACTTACTTGTCTAGGTGAAAAAGGTGAAAGTATTACCTTGTGGTTTTGATGCATAAAGTAAAACTTTTTGGTACATCCATCATGTATTGTTTCTTTGTCATATTGCCATGAACAACCTAGTACTAAATTGCCAGCCTCCATATCCACCACAACACAGAGAACCGTATCCTCATATCTCTCAGTAGATAATTGGATTTCCACTAGCTTGTTAACAAGTATGTCTCCTACCTCACTGATAAGTGCCAAACATACCTAAAATTCATACACTTTTATGGCACTTATCTTAAGCATAATTGAGAAAAACCAACTTAAAACAATACTTTTTGTATAAAATATCACAATTAAGTATATTTATGTTTGTATTTCCTTTTTATTTATTTTTTAGAAATTAAAATGAAGAAAAGAAGAAAAAAGATTCATGGTCAACAAAGCAAAAAAGTCAAGAAATCAAGGTGCTCAACCAGACAGCTAAGCGTGGAACAAGCTCGCTGAGCTGACCTGGCCACCAGCTTGACATGGACACCAGCTTGACCTGGACACCAGCCTGACCTGGACCAAACTGCTCAACCAGGCAGCTGAGCGTACCTGCTTAGCCGCTCAGCCTAGCACCAGACTAGACCTGGCAGGTCATAAATATGCTTGACACGGTCAGACACGAGCTTGGCACAAGACCAAGTCGCTGAATAAGCAGCTCAACGATCCAACCAAGCAGCTCAGCGGAGAACCACACTCCTGACCATATCAGCAAGCACCAGGCGACGTCCCAGTCAACACAGTCAGAAGCTGCTTAACAAGCAGCTTAACGGTGAAGCAGGTGCGATGGGCAGTGTGTATCAGACTTGACTTAACTATCAAGCAAACCATGAAGTCATCCATGACCTCACCTCAAGTAGCCCACCATAGGCTTTTCAGAAGTAGCTCACAATAGCTGGTCTCATAGCCCACAACTAGCTTTGATGAGTCATGCCCAAGGAGGTGACTTAGCTAATTGGTCAAGGGACAAAACCCATTCTGAAGGGTTTGATCAGCTGCTTAGCGGTCCAGCAGCTCAGCGGTCTGGCATTGAGGCCATTAAATAGGAGACCATTTTCTTCGAGCAAAGGACCACAAACACACCAAAAAAATATTAAAAACACTTGAAAGAAGGAAATCTCTCACGAGGAACCTCTCTTTGAAGTTCTTTCTTCATTTCTTAGTTTTGAGTTTTTATTTCAAGTAAGTTTTGCAATTTTTAGTTTAGAATTCAAGAGGAGAAAAGGAGAAGGCAAATGAGATGCAAAAATCAATTTTGTACTTTTATTTGGAACTCAAAAGCATCCAATCCTTGGATGGACAGCTCATACTCCTAAATATTTTCTTTTGAACAAGGTTATGTAATTTCTATTTCTTCTTAATTTACAAAAGTTTGAATTTTAATCATTCAAGTTGGTGCTTTGGTTAATATTATTTGT
>NC_032018.1:8718400-8795140 GCF_001865875.1 Lupinus angustifolius
TGACAACCTACTCTCTTTTCTGGCCGTAGTATTGTTTAAGTAATGAATATAAGTGTTTATCATTCTACCATTTTAGGATATACACTAAAAGGATGAATTCAGACCTTGGTGTTTGGGGTTAACCAAAGTAAAACATAAAAACTTATCTAAGTACTTCAAACTCACAAGAAGTTGATAAATATATTTTCCTTATTCAAAATGATCTTGTCTCCTCAAGAATTTGTTAATATTTAGTTTTATGTTTATTGTTACTTGTTTATATTCAATTCAATTCAAAACCATCAAAATATGTTTAAACCATTATTTGTGCTTTGACATGTTTACATGATTTATTTTATTAGGTAATTCCTTGTGGTTCGACATAACCCTATACTATACTACAATTGAATCTTGAAAGAGGTGTAAATTGTAAAATAGTAAAGTGTTATCAATAAATTTATTTGTTGAAAACACCTTTTAATATACAAAAGTGATGAAGCTAACTTACTAACCTTTATTTATTGTTATTTACTTTTCACATTTTATATATTCTTTAATACCAACCTTCCTTAAGGAAGAAGTTTGGTTTGTTAATAAAATGAACCCGAAAGGGAGTAAATAAATAAAAGGTCATTTAAATTTATTATTCTTTTGTGCTTTAATTATTTATTTTGTATCTAACAACTAACTATTCATCACTTTTATATATTAGAATACCATTAAACCGGTGTTGGAATTTATTCCACAAAACCGAGATGGTATTCAAAGGTGCTTAATAATTACGTAATAGGTAATTGCTTCGATACCATTGTACCGGCATTAGAATTTATTCTATAAAGCCGAGATGGGGCAAAGAATGAATGACTTATTTACATGATTATTAACGAAGTAAGTCGTAACTGGAATATTCTTGAAGCCATTATACCGGCGTTGAAATTTATTTCAACAAAGCTGAGATGGTGAACAAAGAGTAAAATCGAGTTCTCTTACTTAATCAAATAAAAAAAAAGAACATAATGAAAATGAGAGTATTAATATTTCAACAAGTTGACACTGCTATCAGGACGATTTGTTGAGAGGAGAAAACTCCCAATAAAAAACACTGAGATACGCTTTCAACACTCACTTAACCATTGTAATCGATAAGGAATAGGGTGTGACTTAGTCACAAGATTAAGTTTTGATACCAATCTTGTATTAACCATATTAGCACAACTTCCACTATCAATAATTAGAGAACAAACTTTGTCATTGATCAAACATCTTGTGCGGAAGATGTTTTCTATTTGATTTGCATCATGTTCATTGATTTTCCTATTTAGGAGCCTCCTCACCATGAACAAATCCTTTTCAAGAACCATGGAATCCTTCTAAAACATTTCACTCAAACTCACGTGTATCACGCACTTCTTGTTTGTGGAAAATGTAAAAACTTGTGTATCACTCAACAGTCTATCCTCCACGGCTTTCTTAAGTAAACCAAGTATTGAATCAAAAATTTGTGAAAGAAAATCACCCCAACTTTTCAAGATGGAAATGTTGTGACTTGAGTTATACCTCTAAGAAAGAAATTTGACACTTTTTGAACACTTTGTAACTTTTGGTCACTTTTGACACTTTTTCATTCTTTTTGAACTTTTGGATAATCACTTTTGACACTTTTGATTTTTTTTGGACTTGTTGATACTTTTGGATTTTTGATTTTGGACTTTCACACTTTTTGATTTTTTATTTTATTTTGGACTTTGACACTTTGTAAAGAAGAAAGAAAATACTAGACTCCCGACCAAGAAATATAGCTAAGCACCAAGCAAGAGATTAGCTCTGATGTCACTTGATGTGAACCCTCTTGGGAAAGGTTCTTATGCACGATCTATCTTTGTTGGTGTTTGGCCAAGCTCACGGTTGAGTTGAGCTATTAGGAACGAGTGAGCAGCGTAATTGAAAAAGTAAAATAAAAGAAGATGGATTATACTAGAGGTGATAGGCGCCATAACACATGAGGTATTGATAAGCCAAGGTGATGCTCGCCACAAGAACTTGGTTCTTGATGAAAACATCTAATATTGGTTCAGCCAAGAAGGTTTGGAGAATGCACAATGCTCTCACAAGGAATTAATTCTCAATTCAAAATAAATTATACTCAACTTAACTTGTCTATTTCATAAAAATGTCACTTAAATATATAGTGTCGAGCCAAGCTTGGCTCCCATGCAAATCAAGAGTAAAAACATAACTTAAATGCCCAAGTAAAGGTAGCCCAACATTGGAGACCCTTTGGCTTACGAATCTACTCCTAAACTAGCCTAAATTCGGTGAACAACTTGCATAGCACATGTTATTCTCATGTTTTATTACATTGAAGGAAAAACATTACAACTTTGGCCTAGGATTCTATTCTTGGCATAGTTGAGCCTTGGGAAGCATAAGATCTCATTATTCATTAAGTTCACGTCTCAATATTGATGAATGAGACTAAATGCCTTCAAAATGATCCTCAAAAATACTTGATGGTATTCATAGGATTCCAGAATTCTTTGAAGGCTTGGTCCAAAATATAGCACATGTTGAAATTAGGAGTTATTGGCTCCATAATGGCACATGGGTGCTTGAATAAATGGTATAGGATACCCCTTGTTCCATGAGAGAATTCTCTCAGCTAAGTGAAGCTATTTTCTGAGTTAAATAGCCTAGGATGCCATTGTGGTGTGTATGTCCAACACACCAAGCCCCCAACGGCTAGAATGTGGTCTTAAACCACCATTAATGCACACTTCAATACTTCCAACATGCACTTCGAATTTCCCTTGAGCAACCTTTCTCCAAAAGCTCTGAAAATGACTTAGGATGTTGTTTGATGAATTGTACCCAGCTGAAATAGGCCCCAACGGTCCAAACAAGGTGTTAAGACACCATTAATGCCTCATTTAAGCCATCCTCGGTCAAATCCATAAATCCACTAGCATTTTTTCTCCAACAGTCATATTAGTCTTTATTTAACTTCCAAATAAAAATTTACAAAGTTAGAGTGCAGTTGGTTTATGAAAAATAAAAGTTTGTCCAAGCATTAAAGTGTCGGTTACACTTTTAGGCTTGTTTTAAGTCCCACGAGCCACTTTTCAAACTATGCATTATTTTTGGGCAGATTTATTAAATAAACTCTAAAATTAAATATACTACGTGTTGGTAAAAACATGCCCACACAATTATTATTAAAATAAAAATGTCCCACACCAAATATGTTGGCTAGGCCTGACTCGAACATGCTACACCCAACACCTGATCTGGCACGCTAGGCGCATGCGCCATGGTCAGAAATCCTGGCAAGGCCAGATTGGCTCAGCATCTCGCTAATCACTTGGTGCGCCAAGATTCTTGTATCGGTTAGGCATGCCTCGATTAGGCTTGGTGCCTGATGCACTTGGCCTTGTGCCACGGTCAGATTTACCTTTGTTAGGCTTGGTGCCTGATGCACCTGCTCTCGTGCCAGGGTTAGTTTTGGCGCCTTGGCATGTTTTATGCATATTTCCTGGTCCATCCTTGGCTCAGTCAAAACCATGGACCAGGATGCAATTGAGCATCTTTGCACTCCCTAAGGCTAACTTTGCCTCACCGTCATGGATCAACCCTATGAGTTTTCCATAATCAAGGCTGGTCTCCTTGGATATTGCATCATAATGAAATATGAATGTAGATATATACCAAAGGGCAATACTCACCGAGGTTCTGAAGGTTCTACACCTTCAGAATAAGAGCAATGAAGAAAGAGGAAAAAGCCTTTGGCAATCTAGCTTTTGTTAGAGTTTTTCTTATGATTGGTTAAATAACCAACCCTCTAAGGACCTTGAATCTCATATTCTCACACATAAAATAAAACAAGCATTGCAAACACATACCTAAATTTAACTACTTCTTCTGTATGCCTTTGGAGAATTTTGGTATGATGGTCTTCTTCAACCAAATCCTGAATTCCCCAAGAGAATTTTGTTTTCTCTCTAATGGGGTGAAGGGAAAACTATTTTTTATTTTGGTGTCTTGGGGACCATAACTGTTCCTGATGCCTTAACATATAAAGTTCTCATTATCCCCTATAGATCATATACATTCATTAAGCTCATATACCTTATTAGTTTTAGAAGTCCTGTGGGTTTTAAGAATTGGGTCACTTGTTTTGTAATCCCTCAAATAAATAGTTGATATAATTCTATTAACGTATGATGTCCATATTAATTAGAAATTATAAATTTCCACCAGCTTGACTATAAAATTTGTGCAACATCCCCCATACACCATCTTTTAAAATATCCTAGAATTTTTGAATAAATGTAAAATTAAAGCCATCAACACATTATCTCTTTGCTTGGAAGCATATATAAGATGGCCGCAACACTTTTAACAAATCGAATGTGTGGAATAATGGAATATTGATTTATGAGAATCAATATGCTTTAATTCTAGGCAGGCAATTGTTGGATGGGGTTCTTGTTTTGAATGAAGTGGTTGATCATACTCATAAATTCAGTAGATCATGCTTTATTATGAAAGTTCATTTTGAAAAGGTTTATGACTTTGTTAGTTGGTCCTTTCTGGAATACATGTTGGTGAGGTTTGAATTCTACTCAAATTTTATAAGTTGGATAAAGGCCTGCATTTTCTATGAGTCGTTTTCAATTCTGGTTAATGAGATCCAATAAATGAGATTCATATAAAGTGTGGTTTGAAGCAAGGAGGCCCTCTAGCTCCATTCATGTTCTTGCTAGTCATAGAAGGTCTTAATGGGTTAATGAAGGCTATTGTTTCAAATAGATTTTTCTCCCTCGCAAAATTGGTTCTACAAGTTTAAATGCTTCTTTGTTGATGACACGATTATTATTGGTAACAATTCTTGGGGAAACGTTCAGGTATTGAAAGCAATATTGAGGACTTTTGAACTTGTATTTGGGGTGATGGTCAAAATTTTGGGATCAACATCTCTCCTCTTTAGATGAGCAGAGCATCTATAAATATTAATTGTGTCCAAGGCACTTATCCCTTTAAATACTTGGGACTAAAAATAGGTGAAATTACATGAACTCAAATATGTTGGTAGTCATTATTGATACTATAAAAACGCTTATCTTCTTGGAAACATAAAAAATTATCTATGGGAGGAAGTAATACTCTGATAAATTATTTGTTGAATAACATCCCTATTTTCTTCTTGTCTTTCTTCCAATTTCCAAGGAAGGTGTGAAAAATTCTTGTTACGATTCAACGTGATTTTTTATGGGGTGGAGGCTTATGCTTTGTGGTGATTCATTCATGGGTCTATTATTTATGCAAGGTATGGAAGTTTTTGATACTACAAATATGTCTACTTCAAAATGTAAAAACTTCACAAAAAGCTCTTATTGGTGGGGATATCTATACTATAGTGGTATATTTAAAGATTTGGATGATTGGTTTTCTAGTTATATTTCTAAAAAAAAATTGGGGTGTGGAGATAAATTACAATTTTAGGAGGAAGCTTGGTATGTGATAAACAATTTTAAATCAATTTATCCATCTCTCCATATGCTCTCTAACTAAAGAAATGATTGTTCAGAAGCTGATCTTCTGGTGAATGATGTCTAGACATAGAATCATAATTGGGGTTGTAACCTTCACATTTGGGAGGAGGTTGCCCTTCTTGAGATACAAGAGCTTTTGTGTGGTTTTCTTCTTGAACAAAGTAAGACTCTTGGAGGTGGACTCCTTGTGGTGCTGTATTTTCAGTTAACTCATCTTCTGGTGGTCATTCTCAAACTTGTTCAATACTAATAAGGATGCATAATTGTAGTAGGATAAATTACCAACACCAAAGAATCTTATAGCTAGGGGTATGCCATTGAATGGTGATTGAATTTTAACTTAAAGAGGAAGAATTGACAATACATTCTTTATTTCTTTCCCTCACACTAGCATACTTTGGACAACAATTTTAAATGGTTGGAAGTTAGTCTTATTGAGATTGAATCCTTGCATGACTTATACTCTCTGTTTGGCATGCTTTTCAAATGGAAGGACGCTTGACACACTAAACTTATAATTTGGAAGCAATTGTGTGGTCTATTTGATTTCTTCGTAATTCAATAATCTTTGATGACGAATCTTGTGATACCTTGTCATTGCTAGATTTGAATAAGGTAAGGACCAAACATTTATTCACTATTACTGCTGGTAGAAATGTTTTTTCTCATTGATATATGAATCCAAGTACTTGTATTTCCTCTTCTTCTATTATGTAAGCATGTGAGCTTTGTAGGGAATGTCTACTCATTTGATAATAAAAAAAAATTTGGGAACAAGCGAACAATCAAATAGTAAAAGAAAATAGGGATAAGAAAATAACACAAGGAATTCGGTACCGAGGTTTTGCCAATTGGGCCTACATCCCTGGGAGCATTGAAAGGATACCATTATGTATTAGATAATAAAGATTTATGTTTGTATCTATTGTTCTCCTTGTTACATTAGGTTTACATACCACAAAAACATATAGTCATCTACCCCAACCCCTTTACATCAGTTATAGCCCATAACTTGTATTCATGTTATCGGGAGAATATGAACCATTGCCCAATAATATCCACCTTAGTGAATATCATTAATCTCCATCTTCCGCCATTGCGTTGGGGACGCTCCATAGTCCAACATTAGTTAATGTTCAGCAAGCTCAGACAATGTCTAAACTTCTCTATGGTAATCGGCTTGGTTAACATATCAGTTGCATTTTCGGAGGTGTAAACCTTCTGAAATAGTATATGCCCATAAGCTACCAACTCTATGATCTTGTAAAATCTCACATCAATATGTTTGGTCTTAGCATGATACACATGGTTCTTTGCCGAGAAGATAGCACTCTAATTGTCACAATGCAACAGAATTTCACCTTGCTCAATGCCTAATTCATGTACCAGCCCCATAAGCCATAGGGCTTCCTTAGAAGCTTCACCAATTGTCATGTGTTTTGCTTCAGTTGTGGACATAGCAAAAACATATTGAATTGGTGATCTCCACATAATTGGTTCACCTACAAGGGTGAAGACAGACCTTCTTGTGGACATTTTATCATCCAAGTCTCCTGTATAGTCCAAATCAACATAACCAACAACTGAAGGCTTACTCCGTTGGCTTCCAAACATGATACAGAGACAAGTAGTCCCCTTCAAATATTTGAAAATCCATTTGACTACTTCCCAATATTGTTTCCCTAGTTTCGACATGTACTTGCATACTTGACTAATCGCTTGTGTCAAGTCTGGTCTAGTTCTAACCATAGTATACATCAAGCAACCTACTTCACTAGTATATGGAACCTCTGACATGTACTTATTATCTTCATCTGTCTTTGGACACTGATCTAAGACAAACTTGTAGTGATTTGCCAATAGAGTGCTCACTACTTTAGCATTGCTTATATCAAATCTCTCTAATATATTTTCAACATAGCTTTGACGAGAGAGTCATAATTTTCTAGCTCTCATATCCTTGTGAATCTCCATCCCAAGAATCTTCCTAGAAACACCTAAATCTTTCATGTCAAACTTATTGCTTAACATGACTTTCAGCTCAAATGTATCACTCAAATGGTTAATAACAATTAACATATCATCAACTTAAAGTAGCGGAAAAATAAAAGAGTCATCATCAAGGCTTCTCACATAAACACAACAATCATACTCACAACGCTTGTAACTAAGCTTCAACATATAAGTGTCAAACCGCTTATACACTTGTTTGGGAGACTACTTCAACCCATATAGAGACTTATTTAACTTGCAAACCAAGTGACTCTGTCCAGCTACATTGAACCCTTATGGTTGTGTCATATAAATTTTCTCATCTAATTCATGATGGAGAAAGGAAGTCTTCATATCCATCTGTTCTAAGTGTATATCCTGGCTAGACACCAAGTCATTATCCTGATAGAAGTGTGTCTCACCACTAGGGAGAAAATATCACTGTAGTCGATCCTCATCTGATGTGAATACCCTTTTGCTACAAGACGATTCTTGAACTTTGCCCCTTCATTATTCTCATACTATTGGCTTCCTCTTATGCATCCACTTGCACCCAACTGAACGTTTGTCTAGGACAATAGGAGAAGCCCCTTCATTATTCTTTCTCATAGTTGTTTATAGCCTTTTGAAAGCTACATGGATCCCTTGAACTGGTATGGAGAGAAACTAAAGCCATATCCTCAAATCCATATCACTCTGGAGGTTTGATAGGACATCTATCCTTATCTCTAGCAAGTAGATACTCATGCGCACATGAACTCTTCGCCTGAGAATCATCATGTTCAAGACTTGAACTAGTACATGGTTCCTTGCCTTTGTTCATCTGAACTGTTTCATTGCTTAATATAGTCATATTTGATCCCAAAGTATCTCGATTTGGCCTTGACACCTCTGTCAAAATCGACTGTTTCAACATGAAATCTTCACCAAACAATGCATCTCTACTCAACACCACTTTTCTGGAAACTAGATCCCAGAACTTAAACCCCTTCACATCTTTGGTATATGCAATGAATATACACATCTTTGACTTGGGATCAAGTTTAGGTCGTTAATCATTAGGTACATGTACATAATCAGGACAACCAAATATATGTAACATATTATAATTGACTAGATTACTTGTCCATACTTCTTATACAACATTACCATCCAATGAAGCTCGTGGTGATCTATTGATGACATAGCATGCATATTAAGTGCATCTGCCCAAAATCCTTTGAAAAGTCCAGCATTCAATCTCACAGATTTGGTCCTCTCTGTAAGAATCATATTCATCTTCTCTACAACATCATTTTGCTCACGAGTCTTCTTCATTGAAAAATGCCTTTCAGTGTCATGTTCCTCGAAAAATTTCCGAAATTGTGAGTGTTTGGATTCCACACCATTGTTTAACCTCATGTATTTGATTTTTCTATCAGTCTGGTTCTCTACCTCTACCTTCCAAACCTTAAACTTGGCAAATTCTTATGACTTATGATTTACAAAATATACCCAGACCTTGCAAGAATAGTCATCAACAAAGGTAACAAAATACTTAGAACCTCCTATGGATTGTTCTTGAGTGGGTCCTTGATGTGAACCCCTCTTGGAAGGTTCTTATGCAAATCTATCTTAGTCGGTGTTGACCAAGCTCAAGGTTGAATGGAGCCTTTTATGAATTATTAAGCAATAGAATTGAATAAGTAAGATAAAAGAAGATGGATTAGATTTGAGGTGATAGGCGCCACAATACTTGAGATGTTGATAAGCCAATGTCATACTCGCCACAAGAACTTGGTTCAACCAAGAAGGTTTGGAGAATGCATAATGCTCTCACAAGGAATTAATCCTCAATTCAATATAAATTATACTCAACTTAACTTGTTTATTTCATGGTGAAAAGAATAGATATACAGGCAAACCAAACTTGGCTCCCATGGTTGAGAATAGACAAGGCATTAAAGGCCTAATTCATGGTGATCTAACATAGGATACCATTTGACACAAAGACTATTCTTACACATGCTTAATTTAGGTAACATGTGCCTAAATACAATCAAGACTAGAATTAAAGACATTAAACTTAAGGAAGAAAACATAGGATTCTTTTTGATGTTTGTGAGCCCACGGCTCGGTGAAGTGAAGAGTGTAGGATCCCTAGCTTCATTGATGTCACGGTTTAAGACATGATTCACATGGTGGAATTATTGTCTTAACTTCAAGTTAAAGCTCCACATTTGAAGAATGGACATAGATGGAATAGGATTCCTTTTCCCAATTATACTCCACGGCTAGAATTGATTTTTCCATGAACATATGGTGAAATAAGAGTAAAATCACCCTTAAATGTGTCCCACAACCTAGAATTGATGAGCATTGGATGCCATCCTCAAGAGTAGAAATTCCCTCAGCCAAATGAAGTTTCTTTGTGAGCTAAATAGCCTAGGATGTCGTTGAGATGTTTATGTTCAGCAAGCCAAGCCCCTAAACATGGTGTAAAGTCACCATTAATGCTCCATTTAAGCCACCCACGGTCACATCATAAATCTCACGAGCATTTCCTGTCCAAGACCTCTATTAGCCTTTATTTACCTGCCAAGTAACTATAAAAAGTTAGAGTGTCATTGGTTCGTGAAAAATAAAAGTTGGTCCAAACATTAAAGTTTCGGTTACACTTTTAGGCTTGTTTTAAGTCCCACAAGCCATTTTTCAAAATATTCATTATTTCTAGATAGATTTATTAAATAATCTCTAAAATTAGATATACTAAGTGTTGGTCAAAACTTGGCCCGCATAATTATTATTAAAATAAAAATGACTCACACCAAATGTGTTGGCTAGGCTTGACTCGGTCAGGCTACGCCCAGCGCCAAGCTTGTCACGCTAGGCACATGCGCCACAGTTAGAAATTATGATCAGGCCATATTGGCTCAATGCCTGGCTCAACACGTGATACGCCAAGCCCCTTGTCTCGGTCAGATGTGCCTGATGTGCATAGGCTTGTGCCTCAGTCAGGCTTGGTGCCTAATGCACCTGGCCCCGTGCCAAGGTTAGATTTGGCGCCTTGGCCTATCTCATGCATATGGCCTGGTCCCTCTTTGGCTCAGTCAAAACCATAGACCATGATGCAATTGAACATCTTTGCATCCCATTGGGATAACTTTGGTTCACCATTATGGATCAACCGTATGAGTTGTCCAAGGGCATTTGAGCCATTTTTGCTCGTGCCCTAGTCATTAGGCCACACATGCCTTCAAGGCCATCATAGTCAAGTTTGGTCTCCTTGGGTATTGTATTAGTCCACATATATCAATGTTGTCGCGCCCCTTTCGGCTACGCGACCTCTCGAGTCGCCACTACATTTTTTACTGTCAAAAATGTAGAAAAATCTTCTTAGCCCAATTACCTTGGGCTTTTGGATTTTTGATATCCAGGTTCGGCAGTCGGTTACAGGGTAGGAAAGGTATTAGCACCCCACCTGCCCGCCTTAAGCGGTACCCTATATTAAACTACATGGATTGATATATTTTTTATTTGTTATTATTACTATTGAATAAAGGAACACCACTTTATTAATTAAATTAATTAGCTAATGGTTAATTACTTAAATAAATAAAAATTATTTTTTAGTTATGCCTGACAAGATTGACTTTGGTCCTACGTATCCCTATTAAGGGAATCAAGGCTTACATAGTTCTTTATGTAGGAAAAGGATTGTTGGTTGGATTAATTTTAATATAAAAATATAAGTTAAATCTCGACTAACGATCCTATTAATACAGGTGAAGTACATCACATACGTCCGATACCGCACTTTGTACTAAGGGTTAATTAAGATCTTAACATGTTTATGGACAAAAGATTTTTGAGTCGTTGGTGAATTAGTTAGGGTGATTATTAAGTTGATGAAGTGGAGCTCATATGTCCGACACCGCATCATATCTTAAAATTAGAGTGATTGTTGTCTTAGAATTTATAATGACTCTATCATAAAAAATTTAGTAGTTATTTTAATGACATTGATTAAAATTCAAAAGGTATAAAATACTAATAAAAATGTGATTTATCCCAAACTTTTAAAAACTTACGTATTGTATTTTGTGTTTGGCTTCATCTAACATTGCAAAATTTGGATACTTATTAACATGAATAGAATAAAAAAAACAAATATTAAGTGACATGGCATCAAAATACCTATACTAGAATTATCGTAATGATATTAATTAAATTGTACACCCAGGAATACAATTTTTTACAATGTAATAGAATTGAATGACTTTATTATATAGTTAATTGTTATTCTTAGCATTTGAATAGCGAATTTAAACGTTCATTGTGAAAAATGGTGCAATAAAAAATAACAATGGAATTTCATTACAATGACAATTCCAATTAATTTTTATACTCCCAAATTACATTCATGATGTTTTAATTGCCTATGATTAAATTATTTATTATTATAATAATTACAATTTTCATGATATAATAATTTAGCATATACAACATGACGATATTAATGCAAATAAGGAACAGCTAAAAATGCATACCTGAAAAGCAATGAATAAAATCCAGCAAAAAAAAAATAAAAACACGCATGGCAGGAAGAGATTGGAGGGAGTTTTTTATTTTCCAGCACCTGGACACATGTCAGCACCTGGTTGGGGGAGAGATAGGGTGCACTGGTTGCACCGTGCGCCTACCCGTGCTGGATCCAGACATCTGGATACGTCCAGACACATGGCGTTAGGAGATTGGATGGAAGGGTGGGCTCACGGCTTGAGCAATAAGCACGCGTACAGGGGATCCGTGTTCTCCCAGGGTAGGATCTGGTGTGGGGCGGCGTAGTGAGACCGGGACGTGTTTCGTCCCGTGATTGGCCAATCTGGGACGTGAAAGTGACAAGTCCACGCAGCGCAGCGTGAAGCGTTGGATGAGCGAGGGTGTAGGATAGCGTGATGTGCGCGCCTACACTGGATCTCGTCTTCTTCTGGGAGCGTGATCCTATGCAGTAAGGTGCATCAAAAGGGTGCACCGTTTCATGCGCTGATTGGCTGGACTCTCTTGGTCAACCCAGATGCAAAAAAGTAGGACAATCGTAGGGCTCTGGGTGAGGGTGCACGGATAAGCGATGAACCCACCCTCACAGGATTGGTTCTCGCAAATTTTTTTATTTTTATTTTTTTCTCTTCTTTCACAGAACACGTTTGGCAGGGTCTTGGGAGCCTTTTTTTGGTTGTTTTGGCAGTGTTTCAGTAACTTTTTTTTTATCCAATTGTGATTTTAAGCGTGATATTTTATTTAAATGCTAAAAAATTCCGAAAAATATTTTAAAAATATCTTTCACCATCTTCTATTTATGGAAAGCTATTTCGAAAAAAATTAAAAAGAAGAAAAGATTTTTCTCCTACCTTTTTTATCCTTTTTGTTTTGAAACATGACATGTGGGCCTATGGTGGCCCAAACAAAAAATATTTTTTTAGTGCTTAGACTTTATTTGGATTTTCTTGAAATGGAATACTTACTTTTGGAAATGAATTGGGCTTTTTCTGGGCCGGACAAAAATAAGTGTTCACAAATGTGAACATAGTTTAGAAAGCCCTTAGTCCTATGTTGGCCAACCTTGAAACTAACTCGTTCCTGTTTCCTAAACACACAATACTTGCACAAATCTAGCTTGCATTTGTTGACTCCCCTCAATAATCCTATTTTGCATAGTTTTGTCATGCCTTGCACACTAATATGACTCAAACGCATATACCATAATTTTTGTAGCATCATGGTCTGAATCAACTGAAATCTCTTCAGTCACTCCATCAACTCCACCTACAACTGTACTCCCTAACAACTTGTAAGTGTTCCCACTACTCCTCTTGCCCTTCATCACAATTAGAGAACATTTGCATACTCAAAGAGTACCATTGTCCTCATCACTTCTATAACTAAATCCTTTTGTCTGCAATGTCCCCAAAGAAATCAAATTCTTCCTCAAATCCAGTATGTGTCTAACCTCACATAATGTCTTCACTACACCTTCATCCATCACAATTCTAATTTCTCTCATGCTAATAATACAGGCTTTATTATTTATAAGATACATGAAACCAAAATTGCATGCCTTGCATGTGATGAACCATTTTCTATTTGGTGTCATGTGGTGGGAACAACCAATATCAAGTATTCACTCATCTACACTATAATTTGAAGATAAAGATAGTATATCACTTTTACTGTTGTAACCAGAGTCATCTTTTTGTGCAACATTTATAGATTAGATACTCCATCTTTTCCCACTAGCTTGTTAGGACTCCATTCATTGGGACAGTTCTTTTTATAATACCTAGTCTATTTGCACTTAAAGCATTCTACTAGTGTTCTACTTCTGGAATTTGTTCTTTTCCCTTTAACAGTACCTAATATGCCTCGTCTCCTCCCACACGCTTGACTCCCTTTCACATACAGACCATCACCTTGAGATCCTTCCCCTACATTATGCATTCTTTGAGTGTGGAACAGAAGTATAGATGTGTTCTCATCTAGTTTGATTGAATCTTTCCCTACGTCAATATTCTCACCAAGTGTTCATAGGAATTTGGCAAAGAACATAGTAATATTATTGCTTTGTCATCATCATCAACCTTCACATCAAGTTTATGCAAGTCATTGATCACTTGATCAAATCCATAACATGATACATCACCTCATCTGATAGACAGTGCTGTATGGTTCCCGCAACCTTCTCCTTCAACCCTTCCCAATCCAGTTGGTCCATACCATTTAGTTTACTCTCACGCAATACCTTTGATAGATCTTATTGAGCCAACACATCCTTAACCCTCCTTTGCCACAATGTAAAATTACAAGTTTCATCGAACTTCCCCACCTCAAATTTGGCACTTGGGTTAAGAGCACTCTAATACTAATTGTTGGGAACAAGTGAACAATCAATTAGTAAAAGAGAATAACACAATGAATTTGATAATGATGTTCGGCCAATTATGCCTACGACTCCGGGAGTGTTGAGAGGCTACCACTATATATTAGAGAATAAGGATCTATATTTGTATTTCTATCTATTGTTCTCCTTATTACATTAGGTTTATATAACTCATAAATATATAGTCATTTACCCCAACGCCTTTAAATCAGTCCAAACTCATCACTTGTATTGTTGTTATCATGAGAATATGAGTCATTGCAAAACACTTTTTTATTATAAAAAATAGAATATAGATAAATACATGACCCATGTTCTTCATCTTGAATTATAGGTGTACTAAAATATATGGTTTTCATTATCCCTTATGAGCCAACACGAGTATTCATTTATTAAGTTCATAATAGTTTCTAGAAGTCATATGAGTTACCAAGATTAAACCACTTATTTTATAGTTGTTAAATAAATAACTAATATAATTACATGAAAATATATTATGTACAAACATTAATTAAAAATTACAAATATCTAATATGTTCAGCTTGTGGGTCGAGTAAGTTCATGAAATATATTTGACTCACTTTCACTTCCATTATTTAAAGGGCTGAATTTTCATTCAACTCATTTGATCAATGATCCAAATTCATTAAACTAATTAATAAATTGAGTGTAGGAAAATATCTCACATTTATCTTCATTTCCGTATATGTTCTAACTTCTCAGGTTTTGAAGACCGATAGCAACATGCCATAAAAAATATATTATACTTCATTAATATTTTAATAAAAAATTAAAGGACAAAACAGAAATTAAATCTATATATGTGCTTGATTATCTTCTCTTTCACTAAATTAGACAAAAGTTCCATATGACATGCCTAATTATCATGGGTGTGGTTTAAATATTTGTTGGCTACTCCTTTCATTGTTAATTTGGATTTGAGATGGAAACTTAATATGATATAAGAGTCAAAATTCATGTTTCATAAGTTTAAAGTTACACTTTTGTCATGTGTCAAAAGGTCTTGATCTAAATATAGTTTACCAACAAAGTATTGGTATATAGTGTAAGACCCCACTAAATCCATATAAATGAAAAGTCAATAGTTCGATTCCTCATAGCAATATTTGTTGGAAGAGACAGTCATCCACCCTGAAAGATATTAGTGAAAGTGTGCATGTCAAGAGGAACACTTTGGAAAGCTCTCCTTGAATGTCATGGTTTTGATGAGGACAACTTGTGCCTAAAAGAGCTTGAAGATTACCAACAAATCAAGCGCATTTGTTCAATTTACCGAAAAATGAAACAAGTTAATTTGTTAAAACCCAAATTAATTCATTAACCTTGTTTTATGATTAACTAATATCTCTTCCTAGCTTTTTTGACCTGGGTTATCTTTTTGATAATGTCAAAAGGGGGAGAAAGGTTGTTTTGTTGCTTCTCAATTGTGCAGGTTGATCGTTATAACAGCTTCCGATAAATGTGCGCATTCCATCAACCTTGCCAACACAATCTTCAAGCTTATTCATCAAGCAATTGTTACTTTAAAATTGATGAACTTGATGTAGAGTTTGTCATCATCAAAAAGGGGGAGATTGAAAGTGTGCATGTCAAGAGGAACACTTTGGAAAGCTCTCCTTGAACGTCATGGTTTTGATGAGGACAACGTGTGCCTAAAAGTGCTTGAAGATAACCAACAATTCAACGTGCTTAAGTCTTTTATTTGGTACTAGGCTTAGACTAGATTCTAGTTTAAGTTGAGTCGAAGGCTTAGGGCACCTAATACATGTCTCACATGCATTTATCTTTTAAATCATTTCATCCATGAGATATGTTCATTTGATAATATGTTCATGCATTACATAAATACATGTATATATGCATTCTAGGCATAAAACTAAGTGTCAAACATGTATTATCTAAGTGCATAACATATTTGATGTTTTCTATTTGAAAATACATATTTTATTTAGTGTTAATCGATTAACCATACCTTTAATCGATTAACCCAACTGCTGTGTAAAGTGGTTGCCACTGGAACACGTTTTTGTAATGCAGTTAATCGATTAAAGGTTTACGTTAATCGATTAACCTAACTGATTTTTAAGTTGTTGAAACTGAAAAACTGAAAAACAGAATCAGTTATGATTTTTAGTCCCGTTAATCGATTAAGAAGGTATTTAATCGATTATCTGGGGTTCTGGACTGATTCTTTATAAACTGCGTTTTCAGAATTAATCTCATAAGTTGCATGTTGCATTTATTAGAGAGTTAGAGCATTCTACGTGTTAATTGTTGCATCTATTTGTTAAGTGCATTAGTGAGTTTAGAAATGAGAGATTCCTTGCTTTAGGATTGAGTGCATTTCATGTTATAATCTCTCATGTTTTCCCTCACATGTTCATGCATATTTTGATGCGTTTTTCATGAAGTTTATGATTCTGTAACTTCTGTTTTCATAACTAATACTTGTCATTTCACATGAGTTTGTGTTAGATGTGCATTAGAGTAAAGCCTTCTTGTTGTATTTGAGCTTAGGTATAGCTTAATTTTACTCTTGTAATTCTTGAATAAATTGTTGTAAAGGGAATCTCTTGGTGTCGTATCACCAGTAGAGATTGTGTGTTTCTTCATAGCTTAGAGTGTAAGAAAAGGAAAGAACGAGAGATTCTTTGGCTGGGGCTACGCCGAAAGAAACGTTTTCTTTATCGGTAGGAAGGGAGTCAAACCATTGGATAGTTTCTTTGATTTCTTGTCATTTGCTAAGTGTTGTAATTGGATAATGTGTTTGTAAATTACATTGATTCGATTATAGTGAAGGAAATCTCCCAAGTCAGCCGGGAGGCCTGGATGTAGTTTGTAGTGGACAGCAAACGAACCAGAATAAAAATTCGCGTTGCAGGATTTGTTTTTTCTCTCTCTCTCTTTACTGTTTTCAATCGATTAATTTGTATATTGAATTCAATTGATACATTCTGTCCATTTGTTGTACTGGATGCTATTCTAATATACAAATCTGTAAGCTCTGTATTCGTTCTGTTATCGGTTAACTGTTCTGCATTTAATCGTTTCTGTAATTGCTTCATGTTTCTCTTAATCGATTAAAATTGTTTCTGTTAATTGATTAAAACTGTTCTTTTTGTTAATCGATTAAGATTGTCCAAATAATCGATTATCTTCCTTCATTAATCGATTAAATAGGGTTGATTCAGCATTAAGTGTTGATTTTTGAAAAGCGGTAGTTCTAACCGGGACACCTATTCAACCCCCCCTTCTAGGTGTATTGTAACCACTGATACCTAACAATTAGTTCCTTACTCATAGGGTGAGGAATACATTTGGTAGTACACAAAAAATCTGAATATAGTTTAAATATTTGTTAGAATACTTATTTATTAGGGAAAGTGGATAGAGTCTCCCTAAACTTTATGTCTTTTGCAAGTAGGCATTATAAACTATTTTTTCTTTCTAAATACTTCTTAAACTTTATCAGTTGGTGAAGTTGACCTCCATATAAATATATTGTTAAATTATTAATAGATAACAAGGAAATCATTGTAATCAAACTCACAATAATAGCAATGCAACAATACAAGTTAGTCAACAATAATATCTAAAGGAAACCACCATCAAAATACAAAATTGATTGAGAAGAAGAAAATAAATAAATTACGAGTAAAAAGTATTTAATGTAGTAATATTGTTATATATACAAAAATAAAATAAAATTAACAGTTGAGATTAAAAAAATGAATGTATTAGAATTTTTCATTGCTTTAATTTAATATTAGCTTTATGGAGGATTCAATTTCAACAATAAATAAAGTTTAAGCGATAATTAAAAAAAAATTAATTCATCACATTTATTTTTTAAAAACATAAAGTTTATGGTGTTTTATAGACTTTTCCTTCATTATTTAATAGTGGAATTTGAAATGAAATCTTTTAAGAGCATCATACATAGAACAGTTTGAAATGGAATCTTAACAGCATACTAGTACAGTTTTGCTCGGTGATGCTTTCGATTATCTCCAAAGGAGTGGGTATATGAACTTTTGTTACTTTCATGTGCATCATCAGAGTTTGTTGTGTGATTTGTGATGCAAAATGAAAACCGTGGTTTGTTACAAGGAGAAGCGGTGAAGGGAGTCTCCTTATTCAACATGCAATGCAAGTCATAATTGCACTGGAGAACGAAGAAACAGACAAAACTAGTGATAATTGTTCCAGAGACAACAAGCTTTCATTTTAGATGAGTAGAGAAGGTTTTTGTTTCGTAGCTATTTGAGGTAGTGAAGTAAACACGTTCGAATGGGTAAGAGCAGAAATTTAGCATTTTCTGTAGGCCCATGGACTATATCAGTTTTATGTACAATATGTTTTCTATTAACAGAGATAAGTACATTTGTTTTTAAACTTTTCAATGATAAAAGTGTTGTTTTAAATATAATTAAAAAATAAATGTATTATTGAAACTTGTAAAAAAAATTTGTTTTTTTGAAGTATTTGTCTCTTCATTAATGAATAAGATCTTAACTCGAGTTTTATATATTTTTACTTAATCATTCACTATTCATGTTTTATTATTATTAACATTAAAAAAGTAATACAAATAAATAGTAGATGATATATTAATTATGTATAAGTCTTTACAGAAACAATACATATATATTACACTCACAGTAATATTATAATATGTCCTTTAAACTTGGAAAAACTATAGTCTAAAAAAATTTAGCTACACATATTTCAGGGGGATGTCGATGCCATTAAAAGAAGTCAAACACGGCAAATTAAAGGTGACCATAAAATAAGTAGATATGATAATCATTTTCAGTTCTTCATATATATTACCAAAATCTTCATTATTTGGGTGTATGCCAAAATATAAATTTAATACCGTCATTTTCACAAATTTCAATCACATAATAAATAAAATTAACATTATTTCATTTTTGAGTGACACCTTTTCGTATATTTAAATATAAATAAATTCAATTATTTTAATGGTGTGCCACTATCTATTAGGAGTGAGCACAACTCTACCTTACATGCTCACCCCATCTTTAAGGTTCATAATTGGGCATGCATATTGTAGGATTTTATCATGTGTATGTTGAAGGTTAAAAAGTACAATCGACCGAATTTAAAATTAGGTATAAAACAAATATTACTCAGTCCAACTTATACCAGACTTATGTTTATATGTTTGTTCAGTTGTGTACAATGTAACAATATTTATTTCCTTGGATATGTATTTAGTTGTAACAACCTATTTATTATATATTTTCATATTTGTAACCACATTTTTTTAATTGTTTTTTGTTAGTTATTTATATATTTTTATACAAATGATTTATTTCCATAATGTATATATTATTTCACATGTCATTGATTTTCTAATTTTTATACAATATATATATGTAAATGATTTATATATCAAATTCCTTACTCATAATAACAATAATAAGTAATATTGAGAATATTATATCTAAAATAAGAAGTTTATTATATTTAATCAGATTTGAGATCAAATTATGATTCAAATGTTATTATAACCGGTCATGATTGAACTATCTTTGAATCTAAAACCACATACGTGTTCAAAAATTAAAACCCACCATTCCTTGCCCCTGGTTAATTACACTAATCATACAGCTATTAACTACACTACTCATAAAGCTAATCCGATGCTGCCTTCTCTTTACTATGTCAAAGTCATCAATGTCACCGTAGAAGCTTGAATTTTTGAATTATAAATTGAAGACATGGTTTTGATTCAATGTTGTTGTCGTTGCCCACCTAATCCATAATGTTACTTTTATCTCATTACTTAAATAAATTAATTTTAAAATAAAATATTATATTATTTACAATTAATTTGATATCAAGACCTCATAAAATAGATGAAATTGGAAATAAAAATAAAAAGGATGATTATTAATTCCTTTCAAATTAAAAATTAATTCATTCCAAGAACCAAATCATTTAATTTTTAATCTTTTTATGATATAGCAAAATGGATGAGGTAACAAACAAAAGAAATAGCAATAAGATAGGTTGAGGTAACACTTTTATGGAAGAACAATACGTATTATTTATTCTCTTCTTTTTCATTTGATATTTAAATAAAAAGAAAAATCCTAAAAATAAAAAATGATATTTGATAAAGAATTTTTTTTGTAGGAATAATATATATTATTTATCCAAAAAAGAGGAAGATATATAAAAGCTTTTTACATTATTTATTATTTATTTTTAATCAATTCTTAAATTAAAAGTAATATAAATAAATAATACCGTGGTTATCCAAAATTATCCAATAGCACGATTGATGAGCATCTGCAACGTGTTAGTACAAATTACAACCTACGAAGTTTACCACACACGTGGGTCCCCTCGTACCTTACTTATAATGTCTCTTATCCAATTGAAGTTTCCCATACCACCACAACCGTCTGATCTTACCGACGGTCCAATCAAACACCATCTCAGCCATCAACCAAAAACTTCATGCCAACCACGTAATAATCCCACTGCACCTAAATTTTATTATTTATATTTATTACATTGCTTCGGTTTCCATTTCAAAACCTCAACTTTACCCCACAACCACGTTCATTGCCATTGCTTTTGAATAAAGCATTTGCTTTTTCTCTTTTCCATAGAAAATTCGAAGGAAACTGATTCAGAAGATAGTTTTCTCTTTTCCATAGAAATTCTTCATGGCTGTGGTTTTTGCTAAAACAACCTTTGCTTCTTCTTCATCTTGGTGTGGGAATAGACAACATAATAGTCAAAAGGTTATATCCATGGTTCCTAGCACTTGCAGCTTTAGTTCTGATGCGAGAAGTTTTCCTTCTTTGAAGCTTAAATCTCAGGTTCTCAGATCTTCATCGTTTTCATCTGAGTTTGGTGGCAAAAAACTTGTCTTTTGTGTAAATAGTGCAATACCGAATAAACTCAACTCACAGTTTCAAACTTCAATTGTCTCTCAGGTTGGTAAAATTAAAATACCTCTTTGTTCTTCATTACCTAATCATTTTTATATAAAAAATTGTTTTGCTTTTTGCAGGTTTGTTAATTTTTAATCCTGATTTTTCTAACTTCCTAATCTTTCACAAAATACTCATTTTAGTCTCTCGTGATTTTCGACCTGTTCGGGTCAAATTAGTGTGTTGGACTAATTTAACCCTATTTGAAATTTTTGCTTAATTTTGGGTTTTTCAATTTTTGATAATCAAACTAGTGAGGTTGCAATGTTTACTGTGGGGTTTTCTTGAGCTTTGTTTGTAATATTGTTGCTGTTATGGGATTTTGCAGATGACCCTTAGAATAGGAAAATCTCAGAAATGGTGGGAAAAGGGGCTTCAATCTAACATGAGAGAGGTAACTTCAGCACAAGACCTAGTAGACTCACTAGTAACTGCAGGGGACAAACTAGTGATTGTTGATTTTTTCTCTCCTGGCTGTGGTGGATGCAAAGCCCTTCATCCTAAGGTTTTAATCCTTCACTAACCTTTGGCTGATTCACACAAATCAACCCATGACAGTGTCTTTGATTGTATGATTGACAAATCTGTGTAAATTGTTCTGATCTTGTTTTGTGTTTTGGTGTATTGGTATGACAGATATGTCAATTGGCAGAGATGAATCCTGATGTTCAATTCCTTCAAGTGAACTATGAGGAACATAAATCTATGTGTTATAGCCTTAATGTTCACGTCCTTCCCTTCTTCCGGTTCTACCGAGGCGCTTATGGTCGATTATGCAGCTTCAGCTGCACCAATGCCACGGTTAGTGTACATGCTAGGTCAATTATATCGTATGTTTGCCTTAATGATATTATATCTCTAAAATATTATCGTACAAAATGGTTAAATAGGACACATGTCATGATTTTAGTGGCTGAAGTCTCTTGATGTGCAGAGATACTTTATTTAATTAAGGGGGTTAGCTTTTGTTGATTCATTTGATGCATGTTTGAAATCTGAACATATTTAGTATAGCTGTTCTTATTATTGAATTCCCTTTATTGTTCATTGTCTATTTATTGCACTTTAGGATTTATTTGAGGACTGAACTTGATACCAAAGATTCAACATTTGCTAGGATATTAGGATTTTTCATTTACTCTGTTGACTCATGTCACTTGATAATAACAACATTTGGAAATAACTATTTTTTTTTAAATTATAGATCAAGAAGTTTAAAGATGCATTGGCCAAACACACTCCAGATAGATGCAGCTTGGGTCCAACCAAAGGGTTAGAGGAGAAAGAGCTCCTAGCTCTATCTGCCAACAAAGATCTTTCCTTCACATACAATCCAAAACCAGTTGAACCTGCCCTTGCTCCTCATAGTTCAGAATCTCTTCCTTTTCCAGCACTAACCGCCGATTCCGAGAACACCAGAGAGAGAATCATGATCACTGCTTGGAGATGATAGCATGTTTGAGTTTTCAGTTGAGAAAACTGAGTTTTCATTAATAGAAAAGGCCAAAGTTCTTACTTCTCAAACGCATTGAGATCAAAGTTTGGTAGAGTATTATGGTGTTGTTGGACCCATGTAACCGACCCCACCTAGTAGGATAAAGACTTGGTTGTTGTATAAGCTATTAGTTTGCAGTGTAGGGTTTGTTTGTAAAACAATCATATCCGATGTGGTATGATTCTAAGCATGTACAGTGTAGGGTTTGTTGCATATCTTCACGTAGTAGTATATGTATTCCTCTAAGGCATTTGGACTTGGATTTATGTGTTTTTCTTTGAATCCAAGCCATGCCATTATGTAAATCGGATGCTGTAGAAATTGTTAGTTGCTCTTTTTAGTGTACTTGATGTACTCTCCCTACTTTTGTAAAATCAATATCAATCTATAATAGATAATTTGACTCATATTTTAAATGCACAATTTATTTCTGATTTTTTCGTAGTATTCGGATGCTGTGGCCATGATTGGTGAGATATAAGGGTTAGAAATGTGGTTCTAAGTTTATTTTTTGGTTTGGGGAATGGAATGAGGATGAGCCATTTCTATTCTCATGATAGGTTTGGTTATTGGAATGGAGATGAGCTTTTATCGGTATTGGGTATGGAAGTGATTGGAAAGGATATTATTATCTTTTTCGTGGGTATTGGTGGGTATAGAAGTAATAGAAGTTTTTTTCATTCTATTTCACCAAAGTACTGATATAAAAAATGGCATAACGTGTTTGGTTTAGCTCTTCTGTCCTTTTTTTGGTCAAGAACAAAAACATTGGATCAATTTATCTTGATTAATATTAAATTCTAATTATCTAATCTAAATGAAATTGGGTCCCAATTTCTATTCTTCTCCCATTCTGCTTTGTTACTGAGCTTAACATACATTTTGGAAGTGGTTAAAATAAGAGGAATGAAATGAGATGGAAGGAAAAATGAGGAAAAATTGTTTTTCCCTTCTTTGGTTGATAAGGGAAAAGAGGAGAGAAAAATATGGTGGACCCCATTAAAATAGGTGGGAAAGAGACATTTTTTAATGAAAATGGTAACAATACCTTCATTAAATTAGTTCTAAACCGTCACATTTATCACATATTATCCTTAAACCTGCATGCACAATATTAGCAATCTGCTTTTGAGGCTTTGCCCAACAGCAATGCTCTGCCTCTGAGGCCTTGTCAACGCTTCGCCTTGCCTCATTGATGAACTCCTATAATGAACTCCTTACATGTTATCTGCCTCACATGTTATCTGCCTATAATGAACTCCTATAATGAACTCCTTAAACCTTACATGTTATCTGCCTCACATGAGCTCCTATAATGAACTCAACACATATCATAGCAAGAAAGAGAAATAACAATAAAGAGAAATAGAACTTCAACATTCTAATTCTTTTTTTTCCCTAATTTCAACCGAAGTATAAGATATTTCCTTTCCTATTTTCTTTAACTTATGCAACATTATTTGATATTTTTATCTTTTTTATTACTTTGAATTCATTCCCTACAAAGTAATTCATTTTTTATGGTAGAGTATGAATGTTTCGCAGACAACAAAATACACTTACTTTATTTTTATTTTAAATTTTAATTATTATTTGGAAGACTTGTAGTTTGTTGGTTGATATATTTATATTATCCTTTTTAGAAGTATTTTCTTTCTTTAATAGTTATGTTTATTAGTCACATTATAATCAATATATTCAGATTTTTGCCACATGATTGTTTTGTTTATAAAAGTAATTGTTTGGTATTAATACTTCTTGAAGTCATTATGATTCAAGAATGTATGGATCTCCTTTGCTTTGTGAAATCAAATGATATAATCTTACTACAACTTCATATAAATCTGTAAAGAAGAAATATAATAAACACATGCATGGTATCTTATGTTAGGAGGTAAATAAGGAAAGATGTCTCCATTTTTTTGATTCATTGTCTGTCGTTTGCAACACTAACTTGTGCAGAAGTAGAACAATGATTAATTAATTATCTTCTATCATAAGAAGAATCATGTTTCTTGCGCAACACCTTAAGCATCATATTTAAAGTATAGGTAAATAGGAAACAATATAAAATGGATTGAGTTGTATGCTAGTACATTCTAAAGCACAAATTTGTGATGACTTGATAAGTACTTGCACTGATAATACTTGCTTTTCCTTCTTGTGGGTTTCAAACTTTGAAGCCAAATTATTATAGTTGGATATTGTAGTCACCATATCAACAATCTCATACACGACCACATGTTAAAATATTAAGATTGGAGGACACATTAATTCAATTTATGCAAGTATCAATATTAAATCAAAAGAATATTGAGGCTTCTATAAAGAATTTGGAGATTCAAGTTGGTCGACTTTCCGAACAACAAGCAGAAAATAAAAAAAGAGCAATCAACGTGAAACTCGAACCCTATTTTGAAGAGCAATGCAATTCCATCACAACAAAAAATGGTGAGCTACTATATAACGATATTGGCTAGGCTTAGGTTTCCAATATAATTGTTAATGTTGAGGAAGAGAATGAATGAATTGGTAACATTAAAGAAGCATTTACCCGAAGAAAACCATGTTTTTCTAATCTTTCTCTTAGTCACTTCATTATTCATTTTGACTTTATTTAATATTACTGACCAACCCATATAAAAGGAAAACAGTGGTCAAATAAAACTTTTTCTTGTTATTTGTTTTATTACACATTAGATTTACCTTTATCACTGTGATGTATTAAATCTAATTTGAATCTTCCATTATAGTGATCCTCTAGCAAGTTGGCAACCATGACCAAATCACATCTTTTATTTATTGTTCTTTATTTAAAAATAATGAATGTCAAATTATAATACATTTGCATTGCATTTAACTTGTATTCTAGGACATAATTAAGACTTTAAGATTGTTTTTAGCTTTTATTTCTTTTTGTTCGTGTTGAGCAAGTGTGTTTGGCTATATTGTGCAAAACAGACAAATTGAAGCCAAAAAGAGTAGAGATTGAGTGCAAGAAGATGAAAGTCGGTGTTGAAGAAATGAGAAGACCAATTGAAGGACCAAAAGAAGTTTAGAGCATAGAGTCAGGCATAGTGGATGTCGCGGTTGAGATTAGAATGAAGAGAGTCAACTTTAAGTGAAGGCACAACACACGGCTAGCTCATGCTTGGGTCCACGGTCGTGTGTAAATTGCAGAAATTGAAAGTGTGCATGTCAAGAGGAACACTTTGGAAAGCTCTCCTTGAACGTCATGGTTTTGATGAGGACAACTTGTGCCTAAAAGACCTTGAAGATAACCATCAAATCAACGTGCTTAAGTCTTTTATTTGGTACTAGGCTTAGACTAGATTCTAGTTTAAGTTGAGTCGAAGGCTTAGGGCACCTAATACATGTCTCATATGCATATATCTTTTAAATCATTTCATCCATGAGATATGTCATTCATAATATGTTCATGCATTACATAAATACATGTATATGTGCATTCTAGGCATAAAACTAAGTGTTAAACATGTATTATCTAAGTGCATAACATATTCGATGTTTTCTATTTGAAAATACACATTTTATTTAGTGTTAATCGATTAACCATACTTTTAATCGATTAACCCAACTGCTGTGAAAAGTGGTTGCTACTGGAACACGTTTTTGAAATGCAGTTAATCGATTAAGGCTTTACGTTAATCGATTAACCTAACTAATTTTAAGTTGTTGAAACTGAAAAACTGAAAAACAGAATCAGTTATAATTTTTAGTCCCGTTAATCGATTAAGATGGCATTTAATCGATTATCTGGAGTTCTGGACTGATTCTTTATAAACTGCGTTTTCAGAATTAATCTCATAAGTTGCATGTTGCATTTATTAGAGAGTTAGAGCATTTTACGTGTTAATTGTTGCATCTATTTGTTAAGTGCATTAGTGAGTTTAGAAATGAGAGATTCCTTGCTTTAGGATTGAGTGCATTTCATGTTATAATCTCTCATGTTTTCCCTCACATGTTCATGCATATTTTGATGCGTTTTTCATGAAGTTTATGATTCTGTAACTTCTGTTTTCATAACTAATACTTGTCATTTCACATGAGTTTGTGTTAGATGTGCATTAGAGTAAAGCCTTCTTGTTATATTTGAGCTTAGGAATAGCTTAATTTTACTCTTGTAATTCTTGAATAAATTGTTGTAAAGGGAATCTCTTGGTGTCGTATCACCAGTAGAGATTGTGTGTTTCTTCATAGCTTAGAGTGTAAGAAAAGGAAAGAACGAGAGATTCTTTGGCTGGGGCTACGCCGAAAGAAACGTTTTCTTTATCGGTAGGAAGGGAGTCAAACCATTGAATAGTTTCTTTGATTTCTTGTCATTTGCTAAGTGTTGTAATTGGATAATGTGTTTGTAAATTACATTGATTCGATTATAGTGAAGGAAATCTCCCAAGTCAGCCGGGAGGCCTGGATGTAGTTTGCAGTGGACAGCAAACGAACCAGGATAAAAATTCGCGTTGCAGGATTTGTTTTCTCTCTCTCTCTTTACTGTTTTCAATCGATTAATTTGTATATTTGATTCAACTAATACATTCTGTTCATTTGTTGTACTGCAAGCTATTCTGATATACAAATTTGTAAGCTCTGTATTCGTTCTGTTATCGGTTATCTGTTCTGCATTTAATCGTTTCTGTAATTGCTTACTGGTTCTGTTTAATCGATTAATATTCCTGTGTTAATCGATTATACTGTTTCTATTAATCGATTAAAATAGTTTCTGTTTTAAAACTGTTTTTGTGTTAATCGATTAAGACTGTGCTTATAATCGATTATCCTTTTCTCCTTAATCGATTAAATAGGGTTGATTCAGCATTAAGTGTTGATTTGCGAAAAGCGGTAATTCTAACCGCGACACCTATTCAACCCCCCCCTTCTAGGTGTATTGTAACCACTGATACCTAACAAGTGGTATCAGAGCTAGTACGAAGTGCTAGCTCAACCGCGTATTCGTGATCCTAAAGGGAAAAGGAATGGGTTCTTCAAATCCATTTGGTGGTGATGGGTCATCCATTAATCGACCACCAATATTCAGTGGTGAAGGGTATGCCTACTGGAAAGTGCGCATGCAAATTTTTATTGAGGCCATAGACTCGGATATTTGGGAATCCGTAGTCAACGGCCCTTACGTTCCACAACATCTTGTGGACGATCAACCTAAAGATAAACCGAAAAGTTTATGGACCGATGATGAGCGCAAAAAGGTCCAGCATAACCTGCGCGCCAAAAACATCATCACATCGGCCCTATCATATGATGAATTCTTTAGGGTCTCGCAGTGCCATAATGCGAAAGAAATGTGGGACACTTTACAAGTGACTCACGAAGGCACTAGCGAAGTCAAGCGCGCAAGACTGAACGCGCTGACCCACGAATATGAGTTGTTTCGCATGTTACCAAGCGAATCAATATGTGATATGCAAAAGCGATTCACTCATATTGTCAACCATTTAGTTGCTCTCGATAAATCATTTGCTAGAGGTGAACTAACTAATAAAGTTTTGCGTTGTCTTGACAGGAGATGGCAACCAAAGGTGACTGCAATTGTTGAGTCTAAAGATTTAGATTCTATGCCTTTAGCTACTTTATTTGGAAAACTTCAAGAGCATGAAATGGAGTTGGGTCGCTTGACCATGAATGAAGAATCAGACCGGAAGAAGAAGAGCATCACTTTGAAGGCCACGACCTCCAAAGACAAAGAAGAGAAAATTGATGATGAATCTGATTCCGATCTAGATGATGAAACTATGGGTCTCCTAGTCCGAAAATTTAGCAAATTCATTAAAAGAAAAGGAGGACTCAAAAAGTTTCAAAAGAAGGAAGCGAAAGAGTCAACCAGTAAAGGCAAGAATAACAAGGATCGCTTCACTTGCCATGAGTGTGGAAAGGTAGGGCACATGAGGTTTCAGTGTCCAACCTACCTAAAGAAGGTTGATTCAGAGAAGAGCACTCCCAGGGACTTCAAATCCAAGAAAGCTTACATCGTTTGGGATGTACCTGAGGAGGAATCGACATCGAGCACCTATAGTGAGGAGGAGTCAGCAAAGCTGTGTCTGATGGCCAGATCTGACATCAATACAAATTCAGACTCATGCAAGGGCAATGATGAGGTATATTCTGACACCTCATCCACTTCGAATGATTCACCTCCTTATGATGTATTGTATGATGCTTATGTCGAGTTGCATGATGAATTAAAGAAATTGGCTAGAATTAACATTGATAGGAAAAGGATAATCCTAATGAACGAACAAAAAATAAACCAATTGCAAAAAGAATTAGATGAATTAAAACTGGAAAATGAAACTTTAGATCTCATCTATTCTTGTAGTTCATGTAACTGCTCTGCTAGTAACTTATGTCAAAAACCTGTCTGTGAGACTTGCGAGACTTTGCAAGAGGACAATTTTAAACTAAATGAAAAACTCACACGTCTCACAAACAGTAAACTGCAATTAGATAACCTGCTTAATCAAACTAGAAATGTTGGTGATCGAACTGGTCTAGGTTATACTCGCACTGCTAAAAAGAAGCGACCATATAGAAAACCGGTAGCTCAAGCTAAAAACAAATATCATAAGCATTCTCCTACTTGTTTTTATTGTAACACATATGGTCATACTTATCATTCATGCTATATCAAAAAGTATGGTATACCTAGCGGAGTTTATGTATGGAAAAAGAAGGGAGATAATTCCCTAATCACTAACAGAAAAGGACCCAACACCAATTGGGTACCTGAGAAAAGTAAGTAATCTATTTTGCAGGTATGTCTCCGAACACATGGACAAAAATGGTACTTAGATAGTGGGTGTTCGAGGCATATGACAGGTGATAGATCAAATTTCCTGGATCTCTCACTTAAAGGAAAAGGATACGTCACTTATGGAGACAACAACAAGGGAAAGATACTCGGCACAGGAACAGTTGGTAACTCATCCCAAACTCTGATTGATAATGTCCTTTATGTTGAAGGACTAGAACATAACTTGTTGAGTATAAGCCAACTCTGCGATAAAGGTAATCGTGTATCCTTCGATTCTGATTGTTGTGTCATTCGTGATATTTTATCTAATAACGTTAAATTTGTTGGTCACCGTATAAATAATATTTACATGGTTAATTTGGACGATGTCACTACATTATTTTCAAAATGCCTTATTTCTAAAGAAGATGACATCTGGCTATGGCATAGACGTGTTGCACATATCCATATAAAGCATCTAGATAAATTATCATCAAACGAACTAGTTGAGGGGCTACCAAAATTGAATTTTAAAACTAAAGAAATTTGTGACACTTGTCAAAAGTGTAAACAAACCAAAAACTCTTTTAAAAATAAAAATGTGATATCCACCTCAAGACCTTTGGAGCTACTCCATATGGACTTGTTTGGACCATCACAAATCATGAGTTTTGGTGGTAGTTACTACGCTCTAGTTATTGTTGATGATTTCTCTAGATTTACATGGACATTGTTTTTATCATCAAAAAGCGACGCGTTCAAAAATTTTAAAAATCTTGCCAAGCAAATCCAAAACCAACTTAACCTAAAAATAATATATATACGAAGTGATCACGGGGGAGAATTTGAGAACTTTCAGTTCGACAAATTCTGTGATAAGCATGGCATTTTGCATCAGTTCTCTGCTCCTCGCACTCCACAACAAAATGGAGTTGTAGAGAGGAAAAATCGTGTTTTAGAAGAATTAGCGAGAACCATGCTTAACGAAAGTAATACCCCCAAGTACTTCTGGGCTGATGCAGTTCATACTGCATGCTATGTTATAAATCGAGTACTCTTAAGGCCAAACTTGAACAAAACTCCTTATGAACTTTTAAAAGGCCGCAAACCAAATATATCCCATCTTCACGCTTTCGGTTGCAAATGTTTTATATTAAATAATGGAAAGCGGGCCTTAGGGAAATTCGACTCTAAAGCCGATGAGGGAATATTTTTGGGATACTCGATTCATAGCAAAGCGTTCAGAGTCTTTAACAAATATTTAATGCAAGTTGAAGAGTCTATCCATGTACAGTTTGACGAATCTTCTCCAAAAGAGAAGAGAAAGGTCGTTTCTGATGATGTTGCAGGTGCTTTGGAAGAAGCATACTCCAAGGACATGGATAATGAAAAAGGAGCCAATGATGAAGGTCAAATCGAACCTCAAGAGCACTCAGACATGCCTACCGTGTGGAAAACAAAGAAAGCTCACCCAATTGATAAAGTTATAGGTGACATATCTACGGGAGTGGTAACCCGTAGTTCCTTACGAAATTTCTGTAATTTTGTAGCTTTTGTATCGCAAATTGAGCCTAAGACCGTTGATGAGGCCATTGAGGATGTACACTGGGGTATAGCTATGCAAGAAGAGCTAAACCAGTTTGAGCGCAATCATGTGTGGGACTTGGTCCCCAAACCTAATGATCATCCCGTAATTGGTACTCGATGGGTCTTCAGAAATAAACTTGATGAATCTGGCTTAATAATTCGAAATAAAGCACGTTTGGTGGCCAAAGGCTACAACCAGGAGGAGGGTATCGATTATGACGAAACCTACGCTCCTGTAGCCAGACTAGAGGCCATCAGAATGCTTCTTTCCTTTGCATCTTTAATGAACTTCAAACTCTTTCAAATGGATGTAAAAAGCGCCTTCCTGAATGGATACATTCAAGAAGAAGTTTATGTTGACCAACCGCCTGGTTTTGAAAATTTTAAATATCCGAACCATGTTTACAAACTTAAAAAGGCACTATATGGTCTCAAACAAGCTCCTAGAGCTTGGTATGACAGACTTAGTACCTTTCTTTTAGAAAAAGGGTTCGAGAGAGGCTTGGTTGACACAACGCTTTTTATTAGAAAATCAGAAAATCATGTTCTGCTTGTACAAATCTATGTAGATGACATAATATTTGGATCTACTAATGATATCTTGTGTAGAGAATTTTCTGAGATGATGCAGGGGGAGTTCGAAATGTCTATGATGGGAGAACTCACATTCTTTCTAGGATTGCAGATAAAGCAGCTAGAAAGTGGGATATTCATCCATCAGGCGAAATACTGCAAAGAGCTACTCAAGAAATTTGAAATGGACAAATGTAAGGAAGCTTCCACACCTATGGCATCTGCTTGCTACTTAGACAAAGATGAGAAAGGAAAAGCAATCGAGGTAACGAAGTATCGTGGTATGATTGGGTCTTTACTTTACTTAACTGCAAGTAGACCTGATATCATGTTCAGTGTATGCATGTGTGCGAGATATCAATCATCACCTAGAGAATCACACTATATAACTGTTAAAAGAATCATGAGATATCTAAAAGGAACTATTAACATGGGATTATGGTATCCTCGGGATGCCTCACTATCCTTGGTGGGTTATTCCGATTCCGATTTCGCCGGATGTAAGTTGGATCGGAAAAGCACTAGTGGTACTTGCCACCTATTGGGCAGTTCATTAGTAGCATGGCACAGCAAGAAGCAAGCCTGTGTTGCTTTGTCCACCGCTGAAGCGGAATACATTGCCGCTGGTGTGTGTTGCGCTCAAATCCTTTGGATGAAGCAGCAACTTAAGGACTTTGGTCTTAAACTTGAAAAGATCCCAATAAAATGCGATAATACAAGTGCCATTAACCTATCCAAGAATCCCGTTTTGCATTCTAGAACAAAGCATATAGAAATTAGACATCATTTTTTGCGTGACCATGTACAAAAAGGTGACTGTGTTCTTGAATTTGTGGAAACATCTAAACAGTTAGCAGATATTTTCACCAAGCCCCTTCCCAGGGATACCTTCTATGTTCTAAGGAGAGAACTAGGAATTCTTGATGAACAATATCTTGTTTAAAAATTGTTTAGCTGTTTGCATAAATTGTCTTGCTTCTCTATGCCTATGTGTTTCATGTTTGAATGATATATGTTAAAAATGCAAAAATATATCTCTTGATTAACTTCTTAATGTGATTATATATGTCTCGATAAATCTGTAATAATGCATACGTGTGTCCTAAAAAGTCGAAACCACTCTGCTGCCTAAAAACGAAATTTTCTCTGATTTAATCGATTATGCCAATAGTTAATCGATTACCTGGGCTTCATTTCTGGAAAATTCAAATTTTCTAAAACTTAATCGATTAAACAGCCCGTTAATCGATTACCTGGGCAATTTTTTTTGAAAATTCAAATTTTACACTGTTTTAATCGATTAAACCATCCCGTTAATCGATTAAAACCAGTACGTTAAAGGCAAACAGTGTCTCGGTCTTGCACTTTTTCTGACCTTTTCGCAACCTCTTTGCGCCTTGATTTTCTGAAACAGCAACAATACTAATCCAGGTGCAATAGGATTAAGTAAACCTCATCCTAAACCTCTCAAACCTTCCGAAATCATTCTATTTCATCCAAAAATCCACTCAATTCCGAATCATCCAATCCAAACCCTAGGTTAGGCTTTGCCCCTCTGTTCATCAATCTCAGTTTCGAGTTCATCATCTTCAATGGAGCAGAGTCGTCCAAAGCGGGTCAAGACTACAGCAACGCGCATTCGAAGAAGGGAAACCGGCTCACCCTCCACTCGGGACCGCGGTGACCCCTATTATTCCCTCATTTTGCAAGAGACCCGGTTGGCAAAATTTCAAGGCCGCAAGCCTACATACATCAGGTATGCCGACTTAACCTGGTTAGCGGAACAAAACTTTAGTTTTCCGCATGACATGGAGGCTCAAGGAGCCGTTCAGTTTTTGGAATTGAAGGGACGCGTATACCCTGCTCTAGTTAGGGAATTTTACGCTAATTTTAGATACAAGGATGGCAAATATTGGTCCATGATTTCCGGTAATCTGTTTGAGATGAGTGAGGATTTATTTCTGAATGTTGGAGGTTTATCGTCGTCTGGTTTTGGAATAGGGGACTGTTCTTGGGTCAAGGACAATTTTGATCCCGTTGATGTGTATAAGTCATTCCTTCGGGGCCCTCATCTGTATATTCAGGGTCAACTGAGTGCATTAGATGTGCATTATGATTTGAATTATTAAATTGACTTATATTTGTGTGAGTTGTCTAACCAGCAAACTACAACTTTTGGATATATTGGAAAGGACCGAGATGTGAACCCAATTATCTGGCCATTTAGTTATTCAAACTAGAATCCTAAGACACAAGAGTAGTCTTAGGATTTTGGGGGTTTCTAGAATTCACTTTGGGTTGCTACGAAGCGATTGTATAGAAGCGATTGAAAACCGTACCACGAGAGTAGGTTCGACTTCAATTGAGTACACATGTCAGAGCTCGAGAGAGGATGACACATATCAAAGAGCAATTCACCATCACAACTTAAAGTTCATGAAAAAGAGCAAAATATGATTTGTGAGTGTAAAGGCAGTAACATTTATCCTGAGAACTCTTTCTAATCTAGATTTCAATCCTTTTACTATTTTCACAATTATCATTATCAACTGTTAAATTGTTCTCAATTCACTATTAATCCATATTTGAATAAAGTATAATTAATTGATATAATTAAAGGAATTTTCAAGTCCTTGTGGGATCAATATTTTATTATTTGACAACGAAATTATACACTTGCAATATGCCATATCAAGATTTTGATGTCATTGTCGGGGATTGTGTCAAAATTTCTTTGAATCTCAATTAATTCATTACTTTACTCTAGTGTATTACGCGTTTTTCTTTTTCTTGGTAACTATGCAGGTTACCGCTTTGGTTTATGAAAAATTCGAATTAATCTGGGAAATTGTTCGTTGACACAGAGCTAGAAAATACTTTCTGTAGAAGTAAAAGGCAACAAAGAGAAAGAGCAAGAGAACGACGTACACGTGTACAAACAATGGCCGAACGAGATGAAAAACCATTTCGTGACTATGCGGCACCCCTAATGTTGTAGTTCACGTCTTGGAATAATCCGACTAGCCATTGACGCAGATAACTTTTATTTGCCATCTACTCTGATCCAAATGGTGATGTAAAACCAATTTGGAGGAGAAGCTCATGAAGATCTGAATGTCCATATTGACTAGTTCTTCGAATTCTATGAGACTGTAAGGATCCATAAGGCTTCTAAAGATGTCATCTATCTCTGCATGTTCCCATATTCCCTTCAAGGTAGAGCTAAGACATGGCTAAGAAATCAAAATGTTGAAACTCAAGCAGCGTGGCAAATTTTGGAGGAGACTTTTCTCAACAAATACTCCCCTTCTTCCAAAATTGTGCACTATAGGCATCTCATCCAAAACTTTAATCAAAAGGATGGGGAGTCAATCTCAGAAGCTTGGGAAAGATTAAATGAGCTGATTGAAGCTTGTCCTCATCATGGTATTCCATGATGGATGTTGGTCCAGAAATTCTACAGTGACTTAGATTTTTCATCACAACAATTGTTGGACTCTTCAGCAAGTGGTGCCTTCATGTGCAAATGAATTTATGTAGCTTCAAAGATCATAGAAAATATGGTTTCCAATCATCACCAATAGGTGAATGAGAGGAGACATCATCCAAGGAGAGACTTTGGTGCGCAATATTCAGGAAATCAAATGGAGAAGGTAATTTCCACGCTGGAGAACCTTTCTCAAAGGTTTGGAAAGCTAGAAAAGTACCATACTAATGTTGATGGGTATACAACTTCAATATGTAAGGGGTAAAGAGTCAAAGGACAAACTTGGTCTGAATACAAACAATCCGCTAAACCTAAACATGATGCACTAGCCCATCAACAACCAGAATCATGCAACTTTTATCACTACAAGGAGAGGTACGAGCAACAATTCAACCTACCATATATGCAAAACAATCTCAACCTGTCCTGGAGGAACAACAACAGTCTGAATTATTAATATCAGGATGATCAAGGTAATAGACAACCTACAACACAGTTTCTATTGTTTTTACAATCCTCTCCTATTGATCCCACTATTATAACAATAATGGAAGCTCAATAAAAATTACTTGTTAAACTTAATAAATTTCAAGATGATCAAATCACGATTAATATGCAAACAATGATGTTTCCATGATAGCCAAAGAAAAATCCAAATAATGAACATTGTAAAGCGGTCTAATTAAGGAGTGAGAAGGAACTTAAGCATGTTCCTCAGATTGAGAATGATATGCAAGTGGAAGATTAACACAGTGAGACACAACTCCCTAAAGGAGAACAAAATTCTGAAAAAGTGTCTAAGTATGTAGCTCCACCACCATATGTGCCACCACTTCCTTTTCCCGAGAGATTTGAAAAGGCAATGTTAGAAAATAAATTCATTGAGACACTATAGAAGATGTCTGCGTATATGAAATTTCTTAAGGATATTCTATCTAAAAAGCGAAGACTAGAGGATTATGAAACAATTGCTGTAACTAAGGAGTATAGTGCTTTAATTCGAAATAAATTTCCTCATAAACTAAAAGAACCTAGTAGTTTCTCTATCACATGTTTAATTGGTAACATTGATTTTGACCATGCTTTATGTGACTTGGGGGTAAGTGTGAGCCTCATGCCCTTATCCATGTATAAAAAATTGGATGTGTGTGAGATAAAACCCACTAATATATCAATTCAATTAGCAGATAGGTCACTTAAATTACCTATAGGCATCTTGGAGGATGTTCCTATCATAGGTGAGAAAGTTTTCGTTCTCGCGGATTTTGTAATACTAGAGATAGAAGAAGATGCACAAATTACAATCATATTAGATAGACCATTTTTGGCTACCATTGATACTATAATTGATATTAAGAATGGAAAACTTTCCCTAAGCAAAATGGATGAAAATGTTGCATTTTATATTGCTAAATCTATTAAACTACCTTCTCTTTAGGACTCATATTGCAGAATTGATATGTTGGACCGAGTAGTGAAGGAGGAAGTGGCTAAAGTGAAATATGAGGTTCCCTTGGAGATACACATGCCGGAATATGACACTTTAAATTTTGATGGAGAACTAGATGAGGTTAATGAATTTGTAAATGCAAGCCCAACACTCCCATATAACCGCAAGAGAAGAAATTAAGGGTTATGCCTAAATTTGATGATTGGAAGAAATAGAAAGCACCTAAAACAAAAGTAAAAACACTCCCTCCATCCCCAGGTATGAATTCCTAGGATCCTATGTGATGCGCAAGGATCAACAGTCAAGCTAATGATAATAATGAGCATTTCATGGGAGGCGACCCATGTTGAAGGTACATATTTTCCTTTTCTTTAATTATAAGTGTATTATTGTCGGCTTTAGTGTCTCCCGGAGTTCAGATCCTTTGTAGGGGTTGTTTATAGTTTTGGACATCAAAAATGAAAAAACAAATAATAAACCAAAAAATAATAATAATTTTTACAAGGAAAAGACCTAACACGACTAGGTCGTCCCCCAGGCACGACCATGCGTCAAACAGTGGCATTACTAGTGTGTTTTAGGACACACACGGCGAGGTTGTGTCCCCTAAACACAGGTTGTATCTCGCTGATAAGTGCCAAAATTATCTAAATTTTATACAATTTTCAAGACACTTATCCTATGTAAATCATGCAAAATCAACTTAATTCAACACTGTTTAGGTAAAATTTCATACTTTGATTATATATTTTTTCCACCTTTTTTCCGTATCTTTGTGCGAAGTTTTTAGGAAAAAATCAAGAGAAGAAAAATTCTGAACAAAAGTCAAGCAAAAAGGTGTCCACATAAGCCGTTTTTTATGCACACATGGAAAGCTAAGTGCTTAGCCATAAGCATGGACCAACCACATGAAGTTGCTTAATAAGAAACCTGACATGGACATCAGGACCGCGCAACTGACCTAACACCAATTTGGCTCGGTCAGACACAAGCATGGCACAATCAGACTCAGCCTGACACAAGCCAACCTACTGAAGTAGACAGCTCAACATGCACCTGGACCACCCAACTTGGAATCACACACTTGGCTAGAGTAGGACAAGCTGCTCAAGCAGACAGCTTAGCGGTGCCACCCAGCAGCCAGGCGGGCTGGACCTAGCAAAGTGGCCAACTTGACTTAGCCACCAAATTACAATTACATCATGCATGACCTCACTTGACAATGCCCTTGAGCACTTTTTAGAATAGCTCACAATAGCCTGATCAAGTAGCTCACAACTAGCTTTGGTGAGTCAACACCAAGCAGCTGACTAAGCTGCATAGGCCAAAGACTAAACTCATGTTGAAGGGTTAGGTGCGCCCAGCATGAGCAAAAAGAGGGTCGGGCGGTGACCTAGTTACCTATAAATAAAGGTCCTCTTCCACCATTAAAAAATACATTCTTGACTTTCATTATTCACTTCTTCTCTCTAAACACTTCTCTCCATAATTCTTACATTTTTGGGGCCACAGTTCCAAGTTAGTCTTTGGGTAAAATCTTGTAATTTTCTCTTAGAATTAAAGAGAAAGGAGTTGGCAAATTTGATGCAAAAGTTAATTTTGTAATCTCATTTGGGTCCGAAAACATCTCATCATTGGAAAGATGGCTCATGCTCCTATATATTGATTTGGATTATGGTGTAATATTATTTCTTTTATTCATTTGTATCATATTTTCATTTGTATTGGAGATCAAAGTCATAGTCCTTTAGAAATTCAATCCACCTTCTCTACCTCATGTTCAACTAATTCTGATCAAACATATACTTCAAACTTTTGTGATCACTGAAGACTTCAAATCTTACTCCATAAAGATGATGCCTCCAGATCTTAAGAGCAAATACTATCGCAACCAACTCCAAGTCGTGCGTCGGATAATTCTGCTCATGTGTCTTTAGTTGTCTTGAAGCATAAGCTACCACCTTTTGTTGTTGCGTCAACACGCAACCCATGCCTTGTTTAGACGCGTCACAATACAGTTGTAGTTCTACTTTGGGTCTGGTAGAATCAACACAGGTGTTATAGTCAATCTTTTCTTCAGTTCTTGAAAGTTTTCCTCACACTTCATCGTCCAAACGAAAGCCTTGTCTTTCCTTGTTAATGTAGTCAGTGGTAACACCAACTTCGAAAATCCTTCACTGAACTTCCGATAGTATCCTGCTAAACCGAGGAAGCTTCTGATTTATGTTACGAATTTTGGAGAATTCCATTCCATCACTATTCCCACTTTAGCCGTGTCGACAGCAGTTCCTCCGCTTGATATCACAAGTCCGAGAAAATTCACCTGTTCTAACCAAAACTCGCATTTCGAAAGTTTGGCATAAAGTTGGTTGTCCTTTAACACTTGCAACACTATTTTCAAATGCTTCGTACGTTCCTCCTGGTCTTTCAAATAAATCAGGATATCATCGATAAATACGACTCCAAATGTGTCGAGGTATGGATGAAAAATCCAATTCATGTAATCCATGAACACTGTAGGAGCATTGGTTACACTAAATGGCATCACGAGATATCCATAATGACCATATCGTGTCCAAAAAGCAGTTTTTGGAATATCCTCTGACTTCACGCGTATTTGGTGGTACCCAGATCTAAGATCGATCTTTGAAAACACGGTAGCTCCTCTCAATTGATCCATCAAGTCATCAATTCTTGGCAATGGGTACTTGTTCTTGATGGTGACCTTGTTCAACTGTCGGTAGTTAGTACACAACCGCATACTACCATCTTTCTTCTTCATGAATAACACTGGAGCACCCCATGGTGAAACACTAGGTCTGACAAACTGTTTCTGTAGCAAGTCTTCCAATTGTTTCTTCAACTCTATTAACTCCAACGGTGCCATCTTGTAGAGAGCTATAGAGATCAGTCCAGTTCTAGGAACCAGATCGATAGAAAACTCTATCTCCCAAACCGGGGGTAAGTCAGGAATATCATCTGGGAAAACTTCAGAGAAATTCCTAACCACCGGTAGATTCTGAATCTCTTCTCCACCCTTCTTTTCCAATGATGCCAATAACATAAATACTTGAGCTCCATCTTTCAAGAGTTCCTTCATTTGATTGGCTGTGGTGCTTTTGGTTTCATAACAAGATTCAATGGGGTCTTTGGGGTCACTAAAGATTATTGAGTTGTTAAAGCAGTTCAGAAGAACATGCTTGTTAGATAACCAGTCCATCCCTAAGATGATATCTAGTTGGGATAAGGGTAGATATATGAGGTCTACTACAAAGGTTCTTTCATCTAAAGTTATGCAGCATTGAGAACACATAGTTGACATTATACAGGTTCATTAGTGGGTGTGGATACAATTAGGTCATAGGGTAAGGACGCTATAGGTAATGCTAATTGGTTGACAACATCATTAGATATGAAAGAATGGGTCGCACCCGAATCAAACTAGCATAAATAAAGAAATCTCATTAATACGACATGTACCTTGTATGAGGTCATCGTTGCCCTCGATCTCAGTTCTACTCATGGTGAACATCCTTCCTTTGGCCTTAGGTCTTGTCGCTTGAACAATATTCACTTCTTCCATTTTCAGCTTAGGGTACATCGGCTTGATGTGTCCAAGCTTATTGCAATGATAGCACAGTAGGCAGTTGACACTGAAGTGCTTCCCCTGGCACTTCGAACACCAAGGTGGTGTGTTGTTATTAGAGTTCCCAATTGGTGAACTCATTTTGTTGTTGTTATTGTTGTTGTTGTTGTTTCCTTATCAGAAGCCTCTATTGTTGTAAGGCTTGAAAGTCCTCTATTGATTCCCTGATGACGAAGCATAGGGTTTCTGATTACGGTTGAAGGGCTTTCCCCTTCCAAGTCCATGCCTGAAATTCCTTTGGGGTCCATAGGAATTTCCTGGTGGTACGACACTTTTTAGTGCCACATGTCTTGCCTTCACGCTTTCTTCATAAAGTCGACATTTGTTAACCAGAGTTGCAAAATCTGGTATCTGCTGATGTACAAACATCACTTTCAGGTCATGTTTGAGTCCATCCTCAAACTTGGCACATTTGGACCTTTCATTCCCAACTTGATTGTAGTGTGAGGCATATCTAGCCAAATCTTCAAATTTGGCAGCATATTCCCCAACTGTCATGCTTCCCTGCTACAGACACAAGAATTCTATTTCCTTCTTGGTCCTCATATATGTAGGAAAGTACTTCTGTAGAAATATATTTTTGAAAGTTGTCTAATTGACAACTTGTTGTTCATGCACCATCTAGTGGCTAGAAAACTCCCACCAGTTTTCAGCCTCCTTATTAAGCATATAGGTCGCGTAGGTGACCTTCTGCTCCTCAATGCACATAAGTGCCCAAAAGATCCTATCCAACTCTTGGATCCAATCATTTGCAGCATCTGATGCAAAGCCTCCTTCAAACTTTGGGGGTTGACGACGACATAATTCGTCCAAGCCCCTATATTGAGTCGATCCTTGAGTTGGTGGTTGTTGTTGCTGATTCAGTTGGTGCAAGTTAGCATTCACACTCTGAATCGCTGCAGTCATCGCAACCATGAAGTCCAAGTTAGCAGTTCCACGTCCAACCATTTTAAATTTGTGAACACTAGACGTGTATGAGATACTTCTTCTATCGAAATTATTCATGGGTTGTATTTCCAATCGAACAATACAAGCAAACACTTGAACACATAAGAAAGCGGGTGAGGCCATACCCAAGGTCGGATAGAAAAGAACACCTCTAATGCCATGTTGTAACGCCCTGAAAATTACTCCAAAAAAAATCTTGCTAAAAATGGGTAAAAAAATTTTGAATAATGATGTCATATAAATTTATTTCCTTATATTCGTTTCATTTTTGGAACATCACTTTAAGTAACATACAACGCAGAAAATCAAAAACCATTACCTAATGGTAATAAAAATAACTCAATATAACTTCGAATCATTTCATTAGAATATCATAAAATGTTGATACGAAGTACAAGGCGGAATCCTAATCGTTGCCCAAATAAAACTACTCACAAAATAAATACTCTACACAGGTACACTAATTAAAAAGTACAAGGGCATGTATAGGTATCACGGTTTCCCTCAATCATCCATGCCCCCTCTTGGGATATGAAAAAGCGGTAACTATGAATCCTGGTCGAATGTTCCATAACAATCCGATTTGAATGAACCAAACTATTCCTCACAAGGATATGATCGATTTGTTCTAAAGAACTGTCCATTTCAGATGGTGTCATATCAAACACTTTCTGGGAATCCCTATCATCGATCCTAATTGCAAAGAGGGGTTGTCAGATATCGTCTAGTTTGAGCTGTGAGAACTATCCGATCCAACAGAATACCTCATCTAGGAATACAAGGGACTCGTCTCACCTAGACTCACCCTCAAGACTTTGCTGACGAATCACCACCATCGCCGTCCCTCTCAGCATCTCGAGGCTCGTTAGTCTTCCGTAAATTTCCTCTCTACTACTTCATTATCCATAATGAGTATGAACACTAACTGAGGTTAGCCAATTAAATCTTTTAATTATTCTTTTATATGATCGGCCCAACCTAAGACATCTCCCAAATGAATGCTTCATGTGGGACCCGATCTGTTGTCATCACATAATAGAGGAATAACATACTTACCACTACGAACCATCACTAATTATCTTGGACGACCAATTGGCTAAGCCTCTTGCAACCAGACGATCTTGCTGCATGGTATCATGTAATCCTTTTTGGGCATTGCCCTAATCACGACATCACAATCGGAAACCTTGCCCTAAATAGGCGCAAGAATAAAGGTATTTGTATAAGTTTGTTGATTTTGAGCACCAGACTCAATCATCTGAGTTACGGTCTTTCTCAAGTGTAAATACACTTCACACCCAAGCTAAGGCCATTGCATAAGCAATCAAACAATTAGACACAATAAAAAATATTGTATGTCTCTCACTCAAGCGAGAAATTGTCGCTCAAGCTATGAACTCATCAAAACGGACTCAATTCTCTTCCCGATTCTCTCCCAAGTGAGGGATTGTCGCTCAAGCGACAAATCCATCAAAAATTAGTCAAAATACATGTTTGGTCCTTACTCGGGTGAGGTACGGTCGCTCGGGCGCCAAAAACGTCCAAAACAGGTTGTTTGGTCATCGCCTAGGCGAGAAATGCTCGCCCAAGTGAGGCTGGATCGCCTGGGAGAGGGGTTTCTCGCCCAGGCACCAAATTGGGACTCATCACCTGGCTCCCCCTTGCTCAGACGAGGCTGGCTCACCCGGGCAAGGTGGTCTAGTTCCCAAGACCATTTTCCCTCCCCTTTTGGGCTACCGAGTCAAAACTCTCCGCTGTTTTCGATCCCTATGCATTTTAGTTTCTCGAGTGGTGTTGCTTCATGGATAAATACCACAATACTTGATATTTTAAGCTATCCTAAGCGTACAACTTAAGAAATTATATGTACAAAATCCATGCACACAAATATTTGATTAATTACAGGTTTTCTTAATACACAAATATAACTCCAAACTTTTGAGATAGTTTAGGGGATCCGGGTGTCATATTCGGACACTACTATGTCACGTTGTATGCTCTCTCACCTTAGGTTGTTGCGTGCTTGCTTTCTTTTACGAGCGAGTGGGTTGATCGTCCAACTTCGAAAGCTTCGAAACTAAACACACAAAAACAATTTAGTGATTTGCGAATCAATTTTACATGACAACCCTAAAGTAAAAACATGGTTTAATACTTTAATCCATTTATGAACTCAACGACTTTCATCCATCCGGTCCAAGATTCATATTTTTGAACCATCCTTTATCATCGAAAGTCTTGTTCCCGATATCCAACGTTTTCCAAGATAAGTTTTTAATAAAGTTTACACCTTTATCACCTCATATATTTATATTTTCATGGAGACTTTTTAAGCCATACTTCACCATTCTAAGGTAAGTTTCTTAATCCAAGTCCACATTTTTTAAATCCATATCTCCCACGTTGATCTTACCACTTTAAAGTAAGTCATCTTAAGTTGATTCCATATTTTGCATAATAGGTTCCCATGGTCATTTGCACACATTCTTGATAATGTTGATCTCATACTTAAACAACATTTAAATCAATATTTCTGAAGTTACACTTACCACTTTAAAGTAAGCTTACCTTATCAATGTTCATCTTATAACAAATCAACCATCCTTTACTTCATAACACTTTAAGTTTATAAAGTCAAGACTTTTATAAGTCATCTTTTATCCCAAATCATTACTTGAATTTGGAAGTCAGAGAATATCATTTACTAACCAACTTTTAACTCATAATATTCTACAACAACACTTTTTCACATAACTCATCCATAAACATTTTGGATTTCAAAGTTAGAAACTAAACTTTTCCTAAACACATATAGGTCATGATTTAGACCTAATATAAGGAAAGTTTTAATCCTTCAACTTATCATTAAACACTTTAAAGGCTCCTTTGATAAAAAAATCATCCCCTTTTAAACAAAATCGAACTTCAACATAAAAAATATATTATTCTAAACTTATTTCAGGTTATGGTTTTTCAAGCCAAAAACAAGTAGAAAAGTCCAAATTTTGCATGGTTAGGAAAAATCCTTAAAGATTCCTTTAATATACAACCATCATATTTTACCATGTTCAAATACCAAAAAACATACAAACTTTCTAAGCATAAAAAAAAACAGCCCCATGAACACAAAAAGTTCATGGTTTCAAAATAACTTTCTAAGCTCAAGAAAATATCTATTTGGAGTTTTAAACATAAAAAGTGTTAGGATGTTATTTAGAACATTTCAACGTTTGAAAATGTTCATAACATACATATAAACATCATACTAAAATTTCATAAACATGTAATGGGTAGATGTTAAGAAATGAAGAAATCAAAGTGAAGAACCATGAAGAACTATCTTGAGAGTTCTTAGAGAATGCAAAGAGAAGAAAGAGTTTGAAAATGTCAAGGTATTCTATTAGCTAGGATTTGGCTCCTTAAAGAGAGAAATCAGATTTAGGGGAAAAAAGTCAATGGGTTTTCAAAAAGTAGTTTGTGTAAGAGATAGGTGAGTGATTTTAGGAATTTTGTGTAAGAGGATATGTACTTTTGCTTGTTTAACAAGCAAGCCTCTTACATGAAAGTGATGTGAACTTTTCGGAGAAACATTCTTGATTAAACTATATCGAGCATTGTCGGCTAATACTCGGTAGGATATTAAAAATCTCTCGATTTCGGTTTACGGTTAGAACTTCAAAATATGGAATTCGGAATGAAAAATATTTATAAATGCGTTCTGAATGAACTTGATATCTATCTTGACTCAAAATAATATTTTGAAACCAATGGCGCAATCGAAATTCTATTCCGAGTTACAGAACTCAAAAACACGTTATTGGGCCGAATTAGGGCTAATTTGGGCCCGACAACAGTTCAAAAATATTTCGTCATAGAATATTACGATAATTTACCATAAAATAGAAAATAACAAAACAAGACTAAAACTCAACTATGGTTTAACCTAAATTCATACCGATTAATTTCTAAAATTAATCGTTGATAAAATAAATATTTAATAAAACATACATAGAAAACTCACGGTGTTACAAAATGTACAAATCATGTGTCAAGGGACCTCACATGTATGTGCAAGGTGAGTTAGCAAAATCTGGATCATTATCTATTGAGACTCGTCTTCTACACTATATTGTAGCGTATATTCAAGTTCAAAGGAACACTAACCATGCTCAACCTACTATAACTGACTTCAAATTCATGTTTGTTGTCCGAGAAAATGTAAGGATCAAATGGCCTGAGGAGATTATAAAGGTTATGAATGGAATCTCAACCTCATCGAACAAGCTGCTTGCGTATGGAGTATTCATATCGCGTATCATTGACCATCTAGAAATAGATAAATCTGATACGTTGATTATTACAACGAACTCTCGTGAGCACTTGATTGGAGATAATCTCATCCATAAAATGGGTATTTACAAGTATAACAATGCCTGTGAATACCAGGAGGATCATAACATAACCTTGGATTTGGACTTATTGGATGAAGATGTTCCTATGAAATAATCGATTCTAGAGAATCAGGGGGAGGCTTCTGCTATGCCTCAAGAACATTCATTCGGGATAGCTCAATTAGATGCTAGAGAACATAGGCTCAATGCTCACATTGACACACACTATGAGCCTCTGAGGAACATGCGTCAATATGGGTTTGAGAGGCAAAATGATCGCTTAAATCAAGAAATCAATCTTTTGGACTTCCTCATTCAGACTACTCATGACATAATGCATCCTAAAGAAAGACGTCCTCCTTCACCATCTTAGGATTAGTCTAGGAGTGTCTAGTCTATAGGATGTTATATTTTGTCGTCTAGTATTGTGTTTAGGGTCAGGTAATTCATGTTATTTTTTAGCATTATGATCTTTTAGCTTGTAATGTGCTGTTAAACTCTATTTCGGTACTTGTTTCTTAAATTTTGCAAATATCATGATTTGTTGGACAATTGCTAATTATGTCGAATGGTTTATGAATTTTGGTCTTATGAGAATCTTGATCATATCTTGCTTGTATGCCATATGTCTTCGTTTAATACATGCTTAACCTGACTATATCAGAATTGTTAATCATTCCATGACTGGTTCAATATTTACATGTTGCATATGTCATATAAACATGGTTCATATGTTGTTTTTTGTCAATTTAATCGGTTAACCGCCTTCGATAATCGATTAAATGTAGAGATTTTGTGCATTTGTTCAATTTTCTAAAAACTGATTAATCAAATCAAAGCTTGTACTTTCTGATTAATTGCAATTTCTTATCATAAATTTTATATCTCTTCTTACTTTTGACCAACTATTATCACTTAATTGTCTACACTTTTTGATAATGTTAAAAGGAGGAGAAAGGTTGTTTTTCCGTTTGATGTGTTTTAGGTTGATTAGCTTTCGTATGTAAGTTTACTACCTACTTGTGTGTATTTCACCTCATAGCTTGGTTGAAGGGGAGAACAAAGTATGGGGGAGCAACACAACTTTGACATATAACCAACCTAAGCAAACACAGGTTGATCATCATCAAACTTTTCAAACAAGAAATTGGTGAAGTGTTTGTTATCATAAAAAAAGGGAGATTGAAAGTGCAAAGACTTAGACCTGCACATTTACAGCTAACCGGAGTTTTGATGAAGCAAACGTGCATACAAGAAAGCTTGAAGATCGTACAACAAACAACGAGTCGGAGACTCATAGGTTGCATCTATAGATTTAGGACTTTATTATATTCACTTGTAATTAGAAGTCTTAAGATAAATGCCTTAGATTGAGTCTAGGTTAGGTAAACCTAGATGGAAAGTCTCACAAGAACTAAAATAGAACAAGATTAAAAATGAGACATACCATCTAGATATCTTATGATAAATAGGTTCATGCATACACATACATAGTTTCATGCATTAAAGGTAATATATTTTGAAAATACTATGTAAAGCATGTACATATCATATAAATATTTTACCATAAATGTTTACATCAAAGAAAAACATTTTTAACTCAGTATAATCAATTAAGTAGTTAGTATAATTGATTATCTAGATTTCAGTTACTAACTGATCTGATAATATTAATATGTTAATCGATTAAGACATAACTGAAAAATGATTTTTAACAGCCCGTTAATCGATTAAATGGAAGGATAATCGATTAATATCAGTATAAGTAGGATTAGTACAAATTCTGTAATTCTTACCAATGTGGCATAACATGCATATTTCAAAAATGGTTAGAGAGCATACATTTTCATAGATTGCAGTGAGAAGGAGAATTTAGAAAACCTAGGGAGTGAAAGCATTCTGATTTAGGCTTAAAGATTAATATCATTGCATCTAGTCTCTAATTTTTTATACATTGAATTCTTGTATTTAGTTCTTGATTTCTTTGAGAGATTTGTGAGGAAAACTTTTTCTGAAAAAAGTGTGAATCATTTTTGGAAAATCTATTGCATTAAATTTCATTTAGGATTAGTTTCTTGTGGATTTTCTGTTTTATGTTTTAGATTGAGTTTTCAATTGTTGAATTTGAGTATTAAGTTCTCAGGCCAACTCAATACATTCTATTTGAACAAGGAAGTTGATCTCTTTGTGAATTGTTTTACTATGAGAGAGATCTTTGTAATCTTCACCAAGGCTAAGAGGTCTTAGTTAGAGCTATACTGAGGTTGGGTCTGATCGCGAAAGGATAGAAGATCCTAGTATATGATTTAGTTAGGTCAAAGCTAGGTTGTCAAGCTCATAAGGGCTATGTAACGATCGACTTAGTTTTTACGATTTTGTAATTGGAAGTGTGTTTGTAAAACTCACAATTGAAATAGTTGAAGAAAAATCTCTCGAGATCAGAAGGGGAGGCCTGGATGTAGTTTGTAATAGACTGCAAACGAACCAGGATAAAATTTGATGTGCACCTCTTTCTTATCCCTAATCTCTTTACTTTTCGTCTTCACTTTGTTGATTAATTGTGTTAATTTGAGTTGCATACTATAATTTGTTTACTATCTTTCTATAATCTCATTAATCAATTAATTGTGTAAAGATTCCATAATTGGTAACTTGATGTGCATGAAACCAAATAATCAAGTTGTGCGAGTGTTAGGATAATCGATTATCCACAAGGATAATCAATTATATCTGAGCACTGTTTAATCGATTAAGACCAAGCATAATCGATTAATTGCAATCTATTTTAGTTTTGCGCAAATATAGGAAAAACTGAATAAGTGATCCGCAACACCTATTCAACCCCCCTTCTAGGTGTATTCTAACTTGTTGATATCAAACAAGTGGTATCAGAGCTAGTACAAAAGTGTTAGCTTGACCGTGTATTTTTTCGATCCTAGAGGATACTACAATGGCTTCTACAAACCTGTGTGGCGATGATGGCGCATCCATCAACCTCCCGCCAATTTTCAAGGCGATTGACATGGACATTTGGGAACCCATGGTCAATGGTCCTTTTTTTCCACTTCACTTAGTGGATGATGAACCTAAAGAGATACCAAAAAGTTTATGGATCGATGATGAGCACAAAAAGGTTCAGCATAACCTACGTGCCAAAAGAAATGTGGGACACTTTACAAGTGACTCATGAAGGCATGAGCGAGGTTAAGCGCACTACGCTAAATGAGCTAACACATGAATATGAGCTACTTTGTGTTTTATCAAATGAATCAATTAGTGAAATGCAAAAGCTATTTACTCTGATTGTTAACCATTTAGTTGCCTAGATAAACTTTTTCTAAAGGAGATTTAACTAACAAAGTTTTATGTTTCCTTGATAGGAAATGGCATCCAAAAGTAGCTGCGATCATGAAGTCGAAAAACTTAGATTCCATGCATTTAGCGATTATGTTTGGCAAACTCCAAGAACATGAGATAGAATTAGGGCGTTTGACCATGAACGAAGATTCAGACCAGAAGAAGAAAAGCATATCTCTCAAACCAACCAGCTCTCAAGATTAAAAAGAGGATGATGATTCCATTTCCGACCTGGACGAAGAAACCATGAATCTCCTAGTTCACAAATTTGGAAAATTCCTGAAAAAGAAAGGGGGATTCAAGAGGTTTCAGAAGAAAGAAGCGCGTGACTCAACCAAAAAGGGCAAGATCCCAAAGGAGCACTTCACTTGCCATGAATGTGGGAAGGTTGGACACATGAGGCTACAATGTCCAGTCTATATCAAGAAAGTTGAATCCGAAAAGAACACTCGTCGAGATTTTAAATCAAAAAGAGCATACATCATGTGGGATGCTCCCGAGGAGGAAACTACATCGAGTGCATCAGGTGAGGAGGTGTCTGCAAAACTGTACCTTATGGTGAAACACAAGAAGCTTGTAGCTCTAGTGGACATGATGATGCAAATGAGATATATTTTGATACTTCATCATCTACTGATGATTCCCCTACATATGATGAGTTATATAATGCATTTGTTGAATTACACGAAGAACTTAAAAAGCTTGTTAGGATTAACATTGATAAAAAAGGGTAATCCTATTGCATGAACAACAAATCATTAAAATACAAAAAGAGTTAGATGAGTTAAAACTAGAAAATGAAACCTTAGGCTTAATTTACTCATGTAGCTCACGTAATTGCTTGAAAGATAATTTATGTCAACCTACTATATACAATACTTACGAGACTTTGCAAATCGAAAATTCCAATTTAAAAGAAAAATTTGCAAAGCTTATATGCAGTAGATTTAACCTTTGATAAGTGCCAAAAATTCCTAAAATTCATATACTTTTTATGGCACTTATCCTTGGCAAAATTGAGAAAACCAACTTAATTCAACACTTTTTTGATAAAATATTGTAATCTTGTATATATGCTTTGTTATCTCTTTTGTATTATATTTTGTAGGATTTAGGTGGAAAAGAGAAGAATTAATCAAATATAAGCAAAGTGCTCAAAATAGGCCAAAATGATCCATATATGACATGCTTAAGCTTGACATGGCAAGCTATGTGCTTAGCTTTAAGCATGACTCAACAAGACTTGGCCTAGGTGGAAATTATGAAGTCAACATGAAGATGCTCATTAAGTAGCTTAGCTTGGACCAACCCACGCCTAGCTGACCTAGAGACCAACCTGGCGTGGTCAAACCCAACCTGGCACGACCATAACACAAGCCACCTGCTCAAGTAGAGAGCTTAGCAGAGCACCTTGACCGCCTATCTTGGAACCACACACCTGACTAGATCAGCAAGCTCCAAGCCGTATCACCACCAGCACGGTCAAAGCTGCTCAAGCAAACAGCTTAGCGGTGCCACATAGGAGCTCGGCAGTGTGCACCCAACAACTTGGTCAATTTAACTTAGCCACCAAGAAACCATGACCTCATGCATGACCTCACTCCAAGTAGCCCCCATAGGCTTTTCAGAGGTAGCTCATAATAGTTGGGCCAGAAGCTCACAACTAGCTTGGGTGACTCAGCCCAAGCAGGTGACTAAGCTGCTTGGCCAAGTGACCAAACCCTTGCTCAAGGGTTTGGTCAGCAGCTTGGCGGTCAAAGAGAGGAGCTTGGCGGTGGCAGAGAACTCCTATAAATAGGAGGCACTTCAAGGCTTCAAGGAGACACATTCACATTCATACATTCCACTCAAACTCTCTAAGAAACTGAATTTTTCTCTTCTTCTACATTTTATTCTTGTAATTTCTTGGAGAATTTCTACTCCAAAGTAGTTTAGGTAAGTTTATTTTGTAGTTTCTTCTTAATTCAAGCGGAGAAAGGAGATGGAAAATGTGATACAAAAATATAATTTTGTAATCTCATTTGGGTCCAAAAGCATTTCATCCTTGGAAAGATGGCTCATGCTCCTACATATTGATTCGGATTATGGTGTAATTTCTTCTCTTTAATTTATCATATTTTGAATTCAATTCATTCAAGTTACTACTTTTGGTTAAGTTTTGATTCTTTATGAAGTTCTAAACGTGATTTTAGCTTGATCACCTAAAACTTGATTTAGAGATCCAAAAATACTTCTTCTTAAAGTGTTGACAATTGAACTAAAAAGTATAACCTACACCTTAGTTCACCTGCCACATGAAGCATATATTTTAATCAACTTATGTTCAAGGCTAAATAAAGTTAATGGAGCCTGAAGTAGGATCTGACAACCTACTCCGACAAGTGGCACTTAACTATTATTTAGTGCATTATATAAGGTTTGAAAATCATCTTATCATTCTAGGACACCAGATGAAGGATTTAGAAATGATGTGTGGAATTAACCGAAAGTATAACACATAACTTGTAATGTTTTCAAAATCAATTGAGTATTGAAATAATTCCATATTTCCAACTAGTTTTCTCCTCAAGAATATGTGCATATTAGTTGTTTATGTTTCTTTATTTACTTGTTAAAAATTCATAAACAAAAATCAAATAAAAAAGATATTTAACCTTTATTAGTAATATAACATGTTTATAATAATGATCTATTAGGCACTTCCTTGTGGTTCGACATAACCCTATATTATACTACAATTGAATCTTGAAAGAGATAGAAATGTAAAATAGTAAAGTGTTAACTTATAAATTTTATTTGTTGACAAAGAAAGAAATCTTGAATCAAAGTGTAATTTAATTCATAAATTGTATCTTTGTGAAAAGGAAAAATACACAGTTATAATGAGTGATCTAATTATTAACTTTTACTTTCTGTCATTTAATTTCCGCAACTAGCTTTTATTTTCTGTCATTTAAATTTTGTAACTAACATTTATTTATTGCTTTATTTATGTATTCTTTACCAACCTTCCATAAGGAAGTAGTTCGGTTAATAAAGGAAAACGAAAATAAATATCACGCATTATCACTTGTGTTAATTTGGTAAATTCATACCATTATATCAGTGTTAGAATTAATCGAACAAAGCCCAGATGGTATGAAATTGTTAATAATTCAATAAAGCTAAGTTTTTGATTAAAGGAACATTCTTGAAACCATTATACCGGCGTTGGAAATTATTCCAACAAAACCGAGATGGCGAGCAAAGAATCAACCTGTCATTAAATAAATCAATTAGAAATTTGTCTCCATAAAGCAAAAGAAAACTCTTTCAATAACCTTATGGGATTAGGTTATAAACCCCAAACTGGCAAGAAAACACCATATATGAAACCTATAATCTATAATCGTAAAAAGTCACACACTCACACACTCACACACCTAATTGTTTCTATTGCGGCACTTATGGCCATACTACTACTTCATGTTATATTAGAAAATATGGTGTGTCTGATGATTCTTATATTTGGGTGAAGAAGGGACAAAATACCATGGTTACTAACAAAAATGGCCCCAATATCAATTGGGTACCTAAACAAGTCAAGTAATTTTTTTTCCAGGTATGCCTACGAACGCATGTACATCATTGATACTTAGATAGCGGGTGTTCAAGGCATATGATAGGTGACAGATCGAAATTCCTAGATCTATCACTCAAAGAAAAAGGGTATGTCACTTATGGCGACAACAACCGAGGGAAAATACTTGGAGTTGGAGCTATTGATAATACTTCTCAAGTTGTGATAGAGAAAGTGGTCTATGTGGAAGGCTTGGAGCACAACTTATTAAGCATCAGCCTATTGTGCAATAAAGGTAACAAAGTATCCTTCGATTCTGATTGTTGCATTATTCGTGATAATTTATCTAATAATGTTAAGTTCATTGGTCATCGTATAAATATCATATATATGGTTAATTTGGAGGATGTCACTACATTGTTCTCAAAATGTTTTATCTCTAGAGATAATGACATATGGCTTTGGAATAGGCGCATTGCGCATATACACATTAAAAACTTAGATAAATTGTCTTCACATGATTTAGTTTATGGTATACCTAAACTAAATCTTAAGTCTAAAGAAGCTTGTTACACTTGACAAAAGTGTAAGCAAGTTAAGAAATCATTTGCGACTAAAAATGTGATCTCCACAACTAGGCCTTTGGAGCTTCTCCATATGGACATGTTTTGACCATCGAAAATCATGTTTTTGAGGTAGCTATTATGCATTAGTAATTGTAGATGATTTTTCTAGGTTCACATGGACCCTGTTCCTTTCTGGTAAAAGTGATGCATTTAAATCGGTAACTTGTTGTGCAAGAAACCAAATAATCAAGTTGTGCGAGTGTTAGGATAGTTGATTATCCATAAGCATAATCGATTATATCTGAGCACTGTTTAATCGATTAAGACCAAGCATAATCGATTAACTACAGTCTGTTTTAGTTTTGCGCAAGTATAGGAAAAGCGGAACAAGTGATCTGTGACACCTATTTAACCCCCCTTCTAAGTGTATTCTGACCTGCTGATATCCAACAAAATGAACACTTGTAGAAGTGGGCAAGTGAATAAACAAATAGAGCAAAAGTAGAAGAATGACACTGAAAAATTTAAAATGGAAAAATCTTCTCAAAAATTGACCAGTAAAACAACCATGTGACCTAGTGCAGAATTGTTTCCACTATATAAAATACGATTACAATATTTGGCTCTTTTTATAAATGATAACATTGAATCTCACCATGAAAGATAGAATACAAAGTCTCCCCAATCTCTAACTAGAAATACTAGTCTCAGACTGTGGTGTATATCAATTCTCTCACTTATTCTCTATATTGCTCTTCTAACTTGGTTGTTCATCTCTTCCTCTCTTCCTCACAAGTTTCCTTTGTATTCAAGTGAAGCTATAAAACAATTTCTTAGTTGATCTATTAAAATTCCGTTTTGTAATAGATTATAATTTCATTAAAATAACAATTTTTTATTAAGTCTAAAAAATGAAAGAAACAAAAATAATCAAATTTTGTTAATATATTTATAGTCTTTTTATTAACATATCTAACCAACCCACCTGATTGAGATTATAGTTTGTTGTTATTTATTTATATTCTCTATTACATATAGATAATTGCAGTGATTTGTTATTTATTTATATTGCCTATCATTATTTTTTTTGGGTAATATCCTTTTACTTTCATGAGCAATGAAGTACTTTTTTTTAGGGTATATGATTGTCCCACCCAAACCCCACCCTAGTCCCACCAAATATCTTTAAATAATATCTATATCTATATCTATACTATATATAAAGCTAAAACTTGAAAAACTTCCCTCATGGTGTAATTTTCATTTCTTATATTACCCTTAATATTATTTATTTTTTACAAAAAAAACTATATAATCTAAGCAACTACCACCAATACATTAATTAATCACATATCTCACCTTAAATTAAACATTATTATAAACACACAAAAATATAATATAAAGTACACCGAACACAACAAATACATTTTAATTCAAAAAATGAAATATATAAAAATTGAATATGTAGTATCACACAATATTCGATGGCAGACATAAAGTGCTTGTACACACTAGTTATAATAATTACATCTTCTATTTATTTCTATTGGTTATAAATAGATAACTACAGCCATTTTGATATTTTTATTTAGCCTTTGTCATGAAAAAGATTAATCTATTTTTATAACAAAAAATATAATAGATGATAATCATTTAAAATATATTTTAAAATGTGTAAAAAATAACTCAAATATTCATACTAAGTACGTTATTTTATACCTTATTTTTAATTTGCTTTATAAAAACTAGCGTGTTGACATGCACTCTCGTGTCTGTCAACCCATTTTCCTATCGTTTATAATATATAGTTTGTATTTTGTAAATTCAAATATAATTTTTTGCGCTAAATTTACGGTTGAATTTATTCAATTGGTCTAATATTCAATTTTTTAAATACACTTTTAAAATAAGAAGATAATAAGGATAAAATAAGAAAATAATATTATATGGTTTTTTTGGTATAAATAAAAAGATATTAGGACAAAATAGGAAAACACAAATTACACCATGATGGGTGGTTGTTTTGTGTTTTCTCTTTATTAATAACTAGTGTGTATTGGCACTTCGTGCCTGCCGGTAAATATTGCATGATACTATATATTCAATTTTTATATATTCAATTTTTATATATTTCATTTTTAGAGTTAGAATATATTTGTTGCATTCGGTGTACTTTATATTATATTTTTTGTGTGTTTACGATAATGTTTAATTTAAGGTGAGATATGTGGTTAATTAATGTGTTGGTGGGGGTTGCTTAGGATTATATGATTTTTTTTGTAAAAATTAAATAATATTAAGGGCAAAACAGGAAGTGAAAATTACACCACGAATGAAGTTATTTCAAGTTTTGGCTTTTATATATAGTATAGATAATCTTTACCAAATGAAAAGCATGAACTTAAATCGTTTTTAATGGATTATAATCTTACATAGATGCATCATCATTAACAACACTGTAGTTGTTATTTTCTCCACCGCAAGCATTACAAGTGCAATCACTAACATCATAAGGCATCATACACTTTGATCAGACATCACTTTTCGAATACATTGATTGCTATTGGTGCAATAAGTAAGTTTCACATTGTTTTGCTTATCTTATGAAAAATAAAAGAGATAAAAAAACTATTTTGTAGGTAAAATAAAGAAACTTTTGGGAGTTATTATGCTAAAATTAGATCTTGAAAATGAATTTTGTTAAAAGGAATGATCATAATACTAACCCTGAGAATTATTGAGATAAAGTATAATATTAATTTTTGTAAGTAAAATATATGTTACAAGATGTTAAGAATGATATAAAATTAGAAAAAACAAATGTATACACTTATAGTATATGAATTTTATACACTATCATTGTATTATCTATTATTTATATTTAATTATCATGAGTAATACAAATAAATAATGAATAATAAACTAATTATTATATAAATTTGTACACTGACAATGTATATATATTATACTAATAAAATTATCATGAGTAATACAAATAAATAATTTTTACACTATTTTCTAAAAAAAATTAGTTTATGATAGGCTAAAATTTATCATAAGAGTGCTCTAAAATTAATCTACAATCCCAAAAAAACAAATACATTAATAATATATTATTTTAAATATTTATTTATTATTGACTATCTCTGTAAAAAAAAGTAAGTATATAGTGACTGTGTATAATTTTTTAATAGTATACCAAAAAATAAAAATAAAATAAAATTAGACTTGAATCTCCGCATCCTCTAAGGTTAAGTAAGCAATCGAGCACAGAAACAAACCCTAAAGCTAAAATAACTAAAATCCGTAACTGTGATCACTCATATTGAGTGCATTGAATTGAATCGAATTGAGATTCGTCGTATCAATGGGTGCGAGTCGAAAGCTCCAGGGAGAGATCGATCGCGTTCTCAAGAAGGTCCAAGAAGGCGTTGAAGTTTTCGACAGTATCTGGAACAAGGTCCTTATCATTTTCTATATTTTTTTTTTCATTTTCGGTTCCCGAACAAAAATTCACGCGAAAAATGGTGGTTTGGTTCTTTGATATATGTTCAGGTTTACGATACTGACAATGCTAATCAGAAGGAGAAGTTTGAAGCAGATCTCAAAAAGGAGATTAAGAAGCTTCAGAGATACAGAGACCAGATTAAGACTTGGATTCAGTCCAGTGAAATCAAGGACAAGAAGGTGCTTATCATGATGCGTGTTGAATTTTCATTAAAATGCCAAATTATATGTTTGTAATATTAATTTGTACTTATTTTATGTATTGAACATGTTAATTTCCTGCATTATAGACGGGGTTATTTTGGTAAATTTTGCAGAGTTTTCCTTGGAAAGTATAGATAGACTAAATGGTTTTAAATTGTGCGTGGGAAAATTTGGCTGAGTTGCAGTTGCATTTGCAGTCTGGATGAGATTTTGGTTGTGGACATTGCGGGAAAATGTGCCTATATTAGAGGACGCATGTTCAGTTTTCCTTAAAATGCGAAATTTATAGTTTTTAAATATTAGTTTGTAATTTTTTTTTGAGGTATCTCACGTGTTAATGTCCGCATAATAAATTTATAGTATCTTTGTTTTACATCGATTCTTTTTGACATGTTTTAAGTGGAACTTTGGTTGGTGAGAGGAGGTGTGATTTTTTTCAGAATTTCTGTTGGGAATTATAAATAAAATAGTGGTTTTAAAATGAGCTCTGCATTCTGATTATCAAAATCGTGAGAAAATGTGGCTGCAATTGTTGCTGCTGTCTGGCTACAAGCCAGAAATTGTGGTTGTGGACCTCAATTTAAATCTGTTTGCTGGAAAGCTGCATTCTATAGATGTGTGTTCTCGTGAGAGTTATCACATCATACTTTAGTATGAGTCTGAGTGGATTATATTAAACCCATTTATTGAATGATGCTATGTATTGTCCCGTCTGTTACAAGTCTGTCTTTTTCCCCAATGTGACTGTGGTTTGAAATGTTTAAATGTAAATTTTAACTCATATGCTTTGAATTTGACAATACTTTCTCTTTTGACCCATATTGACATAGGTCAGTGCCTCTTACGAGCAGGATTTGGTGGATGCACGCAAGTTAATTGAGCGTGAAATGGAAAGATTTAAGATCTGTGAGAAGGAGACTAAGACCAAAGCATTCTCTAAAGAAGGCTTGGGTCAACAACCCAAGACGGTGAGTTTTTAATCAGGCGATGTGATGATGCCTTTTGTTTTTTCATTTTTTTGGGTTTGTTCTTGCTGTTCAATGATTATGTTTGTCAGTTCTGTGCTGACAAATATGTTGTCTCACTTTTTTTGACAGGACCCGAAAGAGAAAGCAAAATCAGAAACAAGAGATTGGTTGAATAATGTGGTATGAAATCATTTCCTTTGAATTTCTCTGAATTTTGCTTGTGCCCAAAGTATGGCGCTGATACTTGGTCCCGTTTGTAGCTTGTCAATCATCATGCACAAAATCTTTTTCATGCAAATGGTTGACCTTGTTGTTGGGTATCTAATGCTTATGCTTATTGCAACATGATAAAATTTATAGTGCTGGTCGAGTTGTTCAGTGTTGAGACCTTTCCACTTATGGCAAAATCTAAGTTAGTATTGGATCTTATGATCTGCTTCTCTAGCAATGCTCTATTTATATGCTAGTATAGTGCATATTGTCTTGGTTATTCTTGTCTCATTGGTATGTCTATTTGATAATATATTTTTATGCGAGATCTATTAATTTGAATCATGTAAAATCTCTCATCATTTGGAAAATTTCTTTTTATTGTTTTTAAATATTTGAGTAGGTTGGAGAGTTAGAATCTCAGATTGATAGCTTTGAAGCTGAGCTTGAGGGGCTTTACGTCAAAAAAGGAAAGAATAGGCCACCCAGATTGGTACGAAGCAACAGTACATAAATTTTATGAGAATGATTGTTACCTTTCTCGTGGACACTGACATGTTTCTTGTTTCATAGACGCATCTTGAGACATCAATCACTCGGCACAAGGCTCATATAAAGAAATGTGAATTTATCTTGAGGCTACTAGATAATGATGAATTAAGTCCTGAGGAGGTTAATGACGTCAAAGATTTCTTGGATGATTATGTAGAGCGTAATCAGGTTTGTCTTTTTTAATTGATTTTTAAACGCTGGACACTTAGTAGATGTTGATGTGTCTACCCTTTGTATTGTCTTTTTGGAGTTGTTTAGATGGAGGAGATTGGAAGGGAAGATAAGGTTGTAATTTTTCATTTTAATTTTTATGTGGATGTTTCCCTTAAATTTTTCGAAATGAGAGGAATAAAATGAGAGATTATCATGTAACCTGCCAATCACTGCTGCTTCTTTTTTAATGAACATTTTATTAGTTTCTCAATTTATAAATGAAAATTTATTCTTCCCTCTCCCTTCTGCCCCAAACTCCTCCATCCAACCATACCATAATGCTTGATACTATACAAAAATTATGCTTGTTTGAAATATCAAAGTTGTATTAAAATACTTACTCTAGAAAATAGAAATGTCACAACGTGGATCCAAACATCAGTGTAAGCAACAATGTCCGTATGACTGCTCTTCATATATGTCAGCTCTTTTCTCGGAGAACCTTTAACATATCTTAAGATCCATACCACTGCATCCCATTGACTATATTACAATATTTTCCATTTCCTTCCACAGGATGACTTCGATGATTTCACTGATGTTGATGAACTATACAGTTCATTACCTCTAGACAGGGTGGAGACTCTTGAAGATCTTGTCACAATTCCCCCTGGTATTGTTAAGGTATTTGCTTACTTATTATTGCTTTGTTGCAAACACACAGGCTCACCCACAATACATATTGAGGCAGATGTAGATTTGTGTTTAGGGATTGGGATATGTTAATTATTATTTCGTATTGATATTTCCCCCCGAATTTCATAGTGAACTTTCTGTTTTATGGTGCTAAAATCTTATAAACGTCTAAAATAAATCTGATGCATGCTGCCGGTTCTAGCAGTGGAAATAGCTCCTGCAGCGGAGGTAACACTGCAATTTCTCTGAGATCGAGATCAACAGCCAAGAAAACACTGTTTGATCCTGTTCTTCCTAGCTCAAGTTTGATATGATTGTTAGCACGATCAGTCAGCATTGTCAAAAAGCGGCCATGGTGGATGGTGGTGGTGTTTTTTGGCCCACCGCCATTAGCCATTTGGGAATGCCGCCAAATGGCTGTGTCTGCCTTTTGCTTGAAAAAGCCGCCATGGCGGAAATGGCAGAAATAACAGGTTTTGGGGCTCTGGGTCGGGTTTTTTTGGCCCATTTGTGGGTTAAAACCCTAAAAACATTTTATTTCTGGTTGCCTCTCTCCCTCTCCTTGCTTCCTCTCTCTCTCTTAAAACTTGCTGTCTTGCTGCTGACGTCGCCGCTGCTGCTGCAGTTGTTGCCGACGTTGCTGCCCTCTTTCCTTAGGACTGTTGCAGTTTTTATTTCTCTCCCTCTTCCTTCATGCTTCTCTTTTCATCCCTTGCATTAATGTAGTTTATATATTTATTTTTTCAAATTTAGTTTTTTTCTTTCCAGAATTCGATTTTTTTATTTCAGTTTACTTTTTTATAGTTTGTTATTTATTTTCTGTTTGCATTTTATATCTGTGTTTTGCTTTGATTTTTAGTTGTGGGTCTTTACTAGACTTGTTAGTATTGTTTATTTTACTTTTTAGTATATCTATTTTTAATCATCTAGTGATCTTATGAAGTTAGGAGACATCAATACTTAATTATTTTTATTAAACTTTATGTTATTGTTTGATTTTTGTTTTATTGTATTATTATTTTATTTTTTTATATTATGTTTTATTTATTTATTTTTTGTCAACCGCCATGATATCCGCCATTTGCCTGCAATGCCATGATGGCTGAATTTTGGCAACCGCCATCTGCTATGGACAACACTGCGATCAGTTTAGCTGAGAAAATGTGATGGAATTTCAGAGTTTTGCACAAAATGAAGAACTCCGTTAGCATTTAGAACTGCTAGCTTGAACTGGCTCCAAATGAGATAGTTCTTTTCTGTAAGTTCGGCAATTGGTAGGGGAAGAGGAAGCAAGGGTGAAATTGCCTGAACTTGAGAAGCAGAAGACGGGCATGGTGGAGAGTTTGCAGCCATAGGTGGATCAGTTTCAGCGTCAGCCACGGAGGCAATTGATTCCATCTGAAAACTAGAAACTAAAATAGAACGAGAGAGAGAGAGAGAGAACTAGAAACTGAATTGTATTATTTTCTTCAATTCAGAAAGTTATTACACAATGATGGTTAGGCTTCTATTTATTGAAGCAGTGGCAGTTACATAATTGGCAGTTAGAGGTTTGTGTAACTGCCTTCTAGCTAAACTAGTGTCTCGAACTCTGCAATAAGCTAAACTGTTATAGTCCCTAACAGTTATTCTCTAGTACACTGCATACATTATACACTCCTTGAGCCTCATGCACTACTTCATTCTTTTCATTATTACTTTCCCATTGTGCCGGGTGTTTAGTTTGTTAAGAACAATATATTAGGGTGATGAGAGAAGGAAAAAAGAAGGAATAAGGATGACTGTAATATAAATTCATTAAAAGAAAAGATGGACTCAAGAAGTTTCAAAAGAAGGAAGCGAAAGAGTCCACCAAGAATAACAAGGATCGCTTCACTTGCCATGAGTGTGGAAAGGTAATCTATTTTTAATCATCTAGTGATCTTATGAAGTTAGGAGACATCAATACTTAATTATTTTTATTAAACTTTATGTTATTGTTTGATTTTTGTTTTATTGTATTATTATTTTATTTTTTTATATTATGTTTTATTTATTTATTTTTTGTCAACCGCCATGATATCCGCCATTTGCCTGCAATGCCATGATGGCTGAATTTTGGCAACCGCCATCTGCTATGGACAACACTGCGATCAGTTTAGCTGAGAAAATGTGATGGAATTTCAGAGTTTTGCACAAAATGAAGAACTCCGTTAGCATTTAGAACTGCTAGCTTGAACTGGCTCCAAATGAGATAGTTCTTTTCTGTAAGTTCGGCAATTGGTAGGGGAAGAGGAAGCAAGGGTGAAATTGCCTGAACTTGAGAAGCAGAAGACGGGCATGGTGGAGAGTTTGCAGCCATAGGTGGATCAGTTTCAGCGTCAGCCACGGAGGCAATTGATTCCATCTGAAAACTAGAAACTAAAATAGAACGAGAGAGAGAGAGAGAGAACTAGAAACTGAATTGTATTATTTTCTTCAATTCAGAAAGTTATTACACAATGATGGTTAGGCTTCTATTTATTGAAGCAGTGGCAGTTACATAATTGGCAGTTAGAGGTTTGTGTAACTGCCTTCTAGCTAAACTAGTGTCTCGAACTCTGCAATAAGCTAAACTGTTATAGTCCCTAACAGTTATTCTCTAGTACACTGCATACATTATACACTCCTTGAGCCTCATGCACTACTTCATTCTTTTCATTATTACTTTCCCATTGTGCCGGGTGTTTAGTTTGTTAAGAACAATATATTAGGGTGATGAGAGAAGGAAAAAAGAAGGAATAAGGATGACTGTAATAAACTAAAGAATGTGTTATTATACATGAAGCTAATATTCCTATTTAAATTGATAAGTAAGTCAAGTACGAGAGTCAGTCTTGGTGTGATGGTAAGGTTGTTGTCTTGTGACCATGGATATGGGTTCCTGGAAGGGCTGCATATATTTACCTTTCCTGAATCTTACCAGCTGGGAGAGTCATCCAGTATGCACCCTTTAATTATGTCAAGTACCTTGTACTACTAATACAAACTCAAACCCATTAACAATAAGACTATTGACCTAATAACCTTAATATCTCAGACAGTTCCCTTGTTACATGTAAGCAACACATAAAAGAAAAGTACAAAACCTTTTTAATCAGGAAGCTATCACCAAGAAAGAAAGAGAAACTCAGCACAATAGTTGATGCTAAACCATCCAAGCATCTGTTTGTGTCTGACGTAATTGATATTTTATGCTAACATTTCCTTTATGTTAACATGTAAGAATAATCCTTTATGGAAATCTTAATTTATTATGTCTTCTATCAGGTAACACCTGGTCTTCTGTCTAAGAATACTGTGGCAACATCAGCATCAGCATCCGCATCACAAACATCTGTATGTGTTTCTAGTTTCTATGACCAGAAAATATTTTGTAGTTGAATGTTGTAAATTGAAACAGAAGTATATTGTTTTATAAATATTTCTGTCGAGTTCATTCTTTTCTGTAGTTTATTTTACTCTATCTTGATACCCTTGCAAGGTGTTTCATTGTGTAGATGAGCCCTACACTCTTTTAATTGTATTTTGGTATGTGATAAGGATTCATTGCTTCATTCCGAAGTACTTGTGGATCGGGATTATAGTTGTTAATGAGATGCTTATTGTGCTATTTGAAGTGGTATTGTATGATACATGCTGTAACAGAGTAACAAATAGCGTTAAGAACTTAATTTAAAATATGTATTTACCTATGACACGAAGAAAACACTCAACATAATAATTTTAACAATATTAATATGGCATGTGGCCCTAGATACCAAGTTAAACAATTACAGATGATGTGATCCAATAGCATCGCATTAAGAATAATAGTAGTTGTAGTGAAGGGTGGGATCCCGACTGGTCTTTCACAAAGTGGATGCAACTGATACTGGTCTAGCTATTTTTTTTTTTTTGGATCAATTCATCTTGTTATGTTTTGCCATTTAAATAGATGGACATTATTGTTGATTCCCTTTTCCATGAAACTTTGACTTCTAATGATCACGATGCTTCTGTCCAGGAGCAAGCTGATGACACAGCATCACAGGATAGCAACTCAGACATTGTTCCAAGAACTCCACCTTCTAAGAATAGTGGAATTAGTTCTCCTGCTTCAACACCTACTGGGAACCATGCTACTCCTGTTTCTGTGAATGTTTATGCTCATAACTTGTCCAGTGCACCAGCTGTTGCATCAGTCTTACCTGGTTCAAACTCTGTTCGGAACCCCTTGGAGAATACTAATGCTGCCAATTCTTCATCTTCTATAAATCAGTCTACCTCTGTCAAAGAAGAGATTAATAGCTTCCCTGTCCGAAGACCATCTCCATCACTTTCTGATGCAGCACTTGGGAAGGACACTGTCAGAAACAACCTATCAAATCAAGTAACAGCTAGTATCCCCCTTGGTTCTGGTAATATGGTTTCCAGCAATGGGCCCCTTGGTTCGGTCCCTTCAGCCTCTGAAATAACCAAGAGAAACATGCTGGGAGCTAATGATAGAATTGGAAGTAGTGGGATAGTGCAACCTCTTGGATCCCCCCTAAGTAATAATAGATATATCCTACCTCAGGCTGTGAGGGCTAATGATGGCACTGCCTCAGCTGACTCTATTACTGTTAATGAAGCTCCAGCTGTGTCTGCGACAGGGAGAATTTTCTCCTCTCCTGTGGTTCCTGGTATTCAGTGGAGACCTGGAAGCCCTTTCCCGAATCAGAATGAAGTGGTAAATTTTTTTTGTCTTAAATTTTGATTTGCGATTTAGTGGGCGACTGTATTGGTTTGCAAGTTGTTTATGTTTATTTATAGACAAACAGCAGTGAGAAGAGTTATGTGCAATTGAATGTGTTGTTATATTGGTAGCTATGTAGTTAGTTACTATAAGATATCATGTTTCTAGGTCAAAATCAAAGCTACAAACTAAACTTGTGCATCTAACATCTAGAATCAGCATGTTTTAAAGTCCAAACATAGTGAAGTGAGTGTAGTCAAATTGTGAATTATCATTTTTTTTCTAATTTTTTGTTTCACATATCATATCATTTTGAGGGTGAGCCGTGGAGTAATGGTAAGGTTGTTGCTTTGTACTTACAGGTCACAAGCTCAAATCTTAACAAACCCAAACCCATTAACAATAAGACTATTGACCTAATAACCTTAATATCTCATGATTTTTATAGCTTTGGTGATCTTCCCCTAATTTGATAAATTTGCTTCTGCTATGTGTATATGCATGAATGTATTACATGGACAAGTTTGTATCTCTACAAGCATATGTGATGCTTGAATGCATTTAGATGGGAAGTAACTGCATGGGTGCATATTCTACCTAAATGGGTAGGTTACCAAATGCCATACTAAGTTACTAACCACTACAAATAGTTCATTCAGTATCCAGACTGTATTTTTTCCCCATTGTTGTTATTGATAGGTTGAACGAAAGAATCAACTTCTGTATTATGTTAATTGTTACTTTTTAAGGGATTTATCAATTTTGAAATTCAGGGGCAGCTTCGTGCCAGAACTGAAATAGCCCCAGATCAAAGGGAAAAGTTTTTGCAGAAGTTTCAGCAGGTGCAGCAGCAAGGGCACAGTACCCTTCTTAATATGCCCTCTCTCATTGGTGGAAATCAAAAGCAGTTTCCTGCCCAGCAGCACAATCCCCTTCTACAGCAGGTATTCTTTTTTTGTATGGCTTCTCTTTGCTTATTACTATTAGACACTTCGTAGTTTGCACCTCTTGATATTTTTGCAAGTAAAATTGAATTAAATTTTTATTATTATATGTTTTTTCTGTTTTCTTTTAGTTTAAATTTTGTACCCGATAATTTGTCTGATTATGGTTGGATATGGGACTTGTTTTATGATAGGTAGCATCTCAATGTTTATTGTTACGAATATCGCATTTTACACGTCTAAGTTTTTATGATTGTGCTCATTCTAGAAGCTTTTATTTCCTTGTTAATTTTCATTCGTTATATACTCTTCTGTTATTAACTCTATCTGATTGATATATTAACTTTTATGTGAAATGATAATATACAGTTCTCTCTGTGACTGGATTTTTTCTGCATCAGCAGAATATATTTTGCATGACATGCTATAATATGTGCAGTTTAACTCTCAAGGATCGTCTGTTTCTTCTGAATCTGCTATGGGACTCGTAGTCCAATCACCAGGTCTTAGTGGTATTTCTTCTGCTTCGTTACAGCAGCCACCCAATTCTGTTCATTCCCCTTCTAGTCAACAGCCATTGATATCAGGTGTTTCCAAAGATGCAGGTATGTTTGTGTTCTTCTGGATAAACTTTCCCCTATTTTCTTTACTTCCTTTTTTCTTGTTTCAGCATGAGAGACTGTATTGAGTAGTATGCTTTTATCTAGATGAATGGTGGTTCCCAATTTACACACCTGCATTATTCAGCTATGAATGTTTTGCACCTTTACTGATCAATACTGAAGACATTTTAATTACCGCCTTTTCAATCAAGGGAAGATTACTAAAGGAATGCCTGATAAAAATTTAATGAAGAGATAAACAGTGATGATTCTGTGTTGTTCCTTGATAGTATATGTTGTTTCAGGAGTTTCTTTTTTTTTCAAAAATAATATTAAAAAACCTGAAGCGTATGTCAATATGATAAGTTCTAGTTTTCAACCAGATCATTGAGGTAGTAAGTCAAGCAGGAACAACATATCTGCCTAGTACAGCTGTGAATTGAATTTGCATATTACTGTAATAATGACTGGATCAATATCAATATGTTGGCACATATGTTCTAAGAATAAATTAATTATTAATGATTACAAAAAATATACCAAGATTTATTTATGATGGAAGATGGGGCATATATCATTTTTTTATTCTGCAGATGTTGGCAATTCTAAGGTTGAAGAACAGCAGCAACATCAGAATTTTCCCGATGAGTCAGCTACTGAATCTACTGTTGCTACTGAGATTGGCAAAAACCTCATGAATGAAGATGATTTGAAATCAGCATATGCTGTAGATTCTCCTGTATTCTGACTAACTCCTAGGCATTTTATATTAAGATATATCACTCTTTTTCATACCTTGCATGATTATATATCCATGTTCATGTACATTTTATGCTTTCTAGTTTCTACTTTCCTGTGCTTATCAGGCTAGTTTTCTATTAACAAATCCTGGGATTATAAGCTGGGAAAAGCAGTGGGTCAAATTTCCTAGTTTTGGATTAGGTATTAGGAAATGGACTAAAGAAAGTTACACTTGCAATTATGTTATAGGTGAGTGAGTTTTGTATAAATGGCATTCAATTTGGGAAAAGCAGTTACTTTTTTTTCCATTCAATTTGGCATGCAATTATGTTATGGGAAAAGCAGTTACTTTTTCCCCCTTCCAATTTAGTTGTTATAGGTTTGTGAATTTTGTATAAATGGCATTCAATTTGGAAATAAGATGGATAATTCTATTGTAGTACTTCAATCAATCAAGGTGGTCAGAGTTATGGACCGAGTTGAAATAACCTAGCTTTACCTGATTTGTGTGTAGGAAATTTGCATTTTCATCTATGTGCATCTGATGTGGAAAGACAGTTTGTGTGTGTCTGTTTGTGTAATGAACTCATGGATGATCTGACTTGGCTATATGTTATTTGTGCTAAAGGCAGGAGTATCTGCCTCTCTTACTGAGCCTCATCAAACTTCCAGAGATGTTGATTTGGGTCCTGGTCAACCTTTACAATCCAATCAACCTACAGGTAACCTTGGTGTCATTGGAAGAAGAAATGGTGCTGATCTAGGAGCCATTGGCGATAACTTTAGTGGATCAAGTGTAAATTCTGGTGGAGTTCGTGAACAATTATATAATTTGGAAATGCTTGAGGCGGCTTACCACAGACTTCCGCTGCCAAAAGACTCAGAACGTCCTAGGACATATACTCCTGTATGCATTGCCAGTTATATTCATAAGTTCATTGAATTATGTCAATCAAATGAATTTTCTTTTCCCTTTTTGTTTTGGTGTTTCTGCAGAGGCACCCAACGATAACACCACCCAGTTATCCTCAAGTACAGGCACCTGTTGTTAATAATCCTGCCTTTTGGGAAAGAGTAGGTCTTGAACCATTTGGCACCGATACCCTATTCTTTGCGTTTTATTATCAACAGGTACTTCAACTTTCTGTGTGATTCATGTTATTCTGTTATTCAATCATATGGGCTCATCATCTATTTTCTACAGAACACATACCAACAGTATTTGGCTGCAAAGGAGCTAAAGAAGCAGTCATGGAGATACCACAGAAAGTATAACACATGGTTTCAGCGCCATGAAGAGCCCAAAGTTGCCACAGATGAATATGAGCAAGGAACATATGTGTACTTTGATTTCCATATTGCAAATGATGACCTGCAACATGGGTGGTATGTCAAGTTTACTTATTCATGTTATTTGCAGGCATAGTTTTAACATACATAGGTACACTGGTGTCAAGTTAGAAAGATAAAACATCATTGTTATTATTTAAACTAAATTCGTATTTACAATTGATTGCATTTTCAAGTTCTCGCTTTCTGGTTAAATCCATGAAATTAATGATTTCTAATATTGCACTTCTGGTTATCCTGACCTGTCTACACCTTGATGTGGTTATTCAGGTGTCAAAGAATCAAGACTGAATTCACTTTTGAGTATAATTATCTTGAAGATGAGCTTTTTGCTTAGAAGATGCCATTTGGTAACAATGTATCTTCATGGTTCTTTTTGTTTCTTTGTGCGTATGTTCCTGAAAGATTGATTTGAATTGAATGAGAGTGATATTTCATCCTCTTTGATTATTTATATAGGGTATATATAATATGAGAATCAAATGCCTTAATTTTAGAGAACATAGAATTGTCCTAATTACAGCTTTCCCTGTCTAATTTTGGCATCGAAATTATATTTGACATCGAGCCACCTTTTTTTCATTGTTATGCTTTCTCATTTTGGCCGACTAGTCTTTATTCTCCTCAGTCATTTGTAGTCTGGTTTACTAAGATTGTTTTCTTGGTTTCTAATCAAACCAGTCCATGTCATTGCAGGTAATTCGGAAAATTGTTTGGGAATGTTGACAGGAAAATTATCTGTTATTCAATGCATATAATGAATTTGGTAGTGTTAAGAATCTGGTTTGTTGATGATTGCATGTTAAGATTCTTGAACAAGTCACAATTGGTTGTTTGCTTTGGACATATAGTTCAAACATGGAGTTATATTCAAATCAGACATAAATTTAAGAAAAAATGGGTGCAATGTGTAGATTATGAGTTTAATATTTATGTTGTAATAGTTTTATATGTTGTTAGCGCATCATCTACTATTCATGTATTATCTATCATTGATTCTTAAATTAAAGTAATACATATGAATAGTTGATGATGTACTGACTTTTGTAAAAATCTTTACATAATCCAGATATTAAACTCAACTATTATTCCCTTGTTATTTGCCTCTTTGAAAAAATAGTTTATTTAAAAGTTCAAGAAAATGTTATTGACTACTTTTCCAATCAGGCCCTTAGAATAAAATAACTACTTTCACAATAACAAAAATAATTCATGAACTAATATTGATGATGATTAATATTAGAGATAAAGGATAGATATGAATTACAAAAAAAATCTTATATAAGTTAGCTGTATTAATTAACATCACTGGTATGTGTGTTTAGTGACATAGAAATGAGTAAAATATCTATGCATGATTTACACAGTTTTTATATTATCTACTGTTCACTTAAATTGTTTTTTAAAAGTTAATAATGATTAAATATAAAAGATAAATAATGTATTGATCGAACTCATACTATTAGAGTGCATACATTTTTTATCTCTAGAAATACACCGTCAAACAAAGTAGAGTTTAAACACCAGTGTTACTACCCAAAAAAGCCATTGATCACATTTAATGTCAGACAACTCTCCAAATTGAGTTAACTCCTGGTGTCATAAAAATATTAGCGAAATCCAATTCTGGAAATACAACTTTCCACTTTTTTTACTACCCAAGGTTTCAATATATTTCGAAATCGAAAGGGACAAATGTAAAATACATGTGTAAAACTTAGGTGATATGGGTAAATATAAACAGGGGTGTTTTGTTTTATTTGTATTGCTTTTCAGACACAAAAAAAAATCATCTGACCAATTATTTACAATCTGATTTGTTTATATTAAGATGTCGGATGTAATCCAATTTACATATTATATATGGTTTTGGCTTGGTTTAAAAAGATTTTTTTATAAAAGATTCACATTGCACTTTCATTCAAAACTCTTAAAATATGATTAAATATTAAGCAAGATATGTTTTAAAAAATATTAAGTGTAATTCAGAAGAAAAAACAAACAATATGAGCAGGGAAAAACATTGACAAAAAAAGTGTCCAGCAAAAACATTGTTCAGCCACAGCAAAACCGAAGGAAAAAGTTGTCTTAGCAACAATAAAACAACAGTAAAAACAATGTTCAGCAAGACAGCCACAAGACAACAACAGCAGCACCTAAATTAACATAATTTTAACAATATGATCACAAAATAACGGCAACAACATACAACTTATACTACTAATTCAAATGGGCATGACCCTCTTCTAGCTTTTGATCTTTTTCAAAAGCTCATATTGTGAACTTACCACACAATACTTATTTTTCTCCACCCTCTTCAATCTTACTTTGGTCCGGTATGAATCCTACAGTTGGAATTAAGAAATCAAATCAGATCCATCAATTTTTAAAAATAAAATCCAATACAATCTAATCATATTTCGTTGTTAGTTTTATTTTTATGCCGGTATAGATTTAAATAATTATGATATGCCTTGTTCCAATATAACATATAATGTTATGCAGAAAGTTTAACAATTGAACAAATGATTTTAAAACATGAATACAATGTAACTAAAGAATCCTATTAAGTTTTCATATATTTCTCATGATTAATTTCTTATCATCAGTTCTATCCAAATTCCAATACGGCAATACGTTTTAAGTGCTACAGTGCTTACTCCGCTCTCTGCAACGTGTTTTTCCTAATATTTTTTAACTCTTTCATTTTTTTTCTTAAATTTGCACACATGTAATTAGTCGCATTAGTTTTATACTTCGATAGTATGTAGTTTGATACACAGTGTACTGAAAAATTAGTAAGGAGGAGTATTTCACTGAAAAGTGAAGTAAACTTTTTGGAACATAAATTAAGAGAGGTTATTAAATTAGGCGGGAAAAAGTATGTAAATAAGTAAGAGTGTAGTTTGAAAAAATGCATATAATTCATCTCATATAAGTTTGAATACTTAATTTTGTCCGACTCATTATCCTCAAATATTTTTAAAAAAAAGTTGTAAACATTAGAGCTAAAATATATAAAAATGTGATCACTGTTAGAAAAATTAATCATATTTGAGTGGACATACCCCTAGCATAAGGGAACTAAAATAAGTCTGATGGAGAAAACATTTCTTGTCCATGGCACACCCGGAAATATTAGCTTATGAGTGATAGCAATTAAAGAAGCATCTTGACTAAGTATGAGAAGTATGATGCAGTGTTCTTAAAGCTGAACTGGAAATCAAATTAGGAAATGTTTTGTTTCAGGTCTTACCGGTTTAACTAGTTAACCGGTCAGACTGAAAGGTGTTATAACTATAAATAATAATATTAAAAAAATAAGAATGTATATTAAGTAAAAAGTTAAAAAAATAAAAAATTAATCAATTAGACAAATAAATATGATGGATCATGTCTATTTCTTATTTATTTAACAATTTAATCATAAGCTCAATACCAATAGCCCACATCCATTAAACTTAACCCTAAAATTGCAAAACAAAACCTAAGATAACCACTGAATTATTGCACATTTTGGATGGACGGCAGTTTGGTTTCTATGGGTGGAGCGAATGGGTTAGTTTAACATTTTTTTTTCTTCATCACTATTTAACATCTCTTCATGGTGTTTCAAAACAAAACCAAGATACCAGTTTTTTCCTTTCACATTACCCCTCAGATCTCTTCAACCTGTTTCATCAACCATCATCTATGTTTCTACTATTTTTGTGAATTCGTGATTTTCTTCATTTTTTTAGTTTTTAATGCAAAGTATCTAGGTAACAATTCAACTTATTCCACTTATTACCGATTCAACTTGATTGAACTGTTTTCTGAATGGTTCAAAACGGTCTAACAAGGAGTTTCTTTAAGATATGAAATGTGACCATTGTTGCATTCGGTTAGCGGTTGGGCTGCATAACATTGGTATAATCAACTATGTGTTTACTTGGTTAATTGTCCTTTTTGTAGCATTATTTAGAGCTTCCAGAATGGGCATTAAATGATTCTACAATGTCTCACTATATAATTTCGTAATGTCTCATTACATGATTTATAAACCAATGAATTAATTTTAGAAGTTGTTGGTAACCAAAGGTTTTCTAACTGTCAATTAAGAATCGAACAATCAATTGGATAAAAATAGTTATGGGATAATTAAAAATAAAGACTAAGAATATTTATGGTAAAGACACTCTAAAAATAACAAGGATGTCCCTTTTATCATTTTTGTTATTTTGAACTTGTTGTATTTTTAATTTTTTTGTTAAAAATATGTCCGACAAAATTGAGTGTTTATATTTTTCCTTCTTTATTTGTTGCTTACTTAATAACAATCAATCATAGGCTTGAGTGTTATCGGGGTAAGTAACCAATAAAGAAATGAATATCAATTTTGTTGAAAATAATGTACGGGCAATGCTTTTAAAATGAGAATGCAGGTCTGAGCAGTAACAGATCTCAGAGACCTAAATTAAAAAATAGAATACATGTTGCCATATTGAGAAATCTCATAGACATAAATTAAATGAGAACTAAAGTTGGGTTACTGCTTGATCTTAGGGTCATAAATTAAAATGAGAATCTATGTCGGGTAACTGTCGGATCACATAGGTAAAAATTAAACGAGAGTGCAGGTCGAAGTTACTCTTGGATCTCGGATACATACATTAAAAGGAGAGCACATGTCGGGGTACCACTAGATCACAAAGACAAAAATTAAGGACAACATCATTTTCGAAAAAACGTTCTTAAGTTTGAATCTAGTAACATCATAACATTTTGAAATCTTAGTTTGACAATATCTTTTATGATATAACTTTGATAGACCACCTATGACAGTGTGATTATGCAAGAATAATGCATGCTTTGCATATATTATTGTTTGGGAGTATGCTTTATAATGCTTGAAACACCTCTTGATGCATGAGTATGTATTGATTTGAATTAGTGATATGCTTCAAAATATGTATGTATGTCCTGAATGAGGTATAATTGATGAAAATAGTTTGTTTTTGCGTGAAAAATAGTATATGAACCACAATTATTGAATGTGTATATTAAAATAACATTGAGCATCTGAAAATTTTGGATTTGAATTTTTTAGTTGATTAATTTGCCTTGAAAACGATTCTTCAGTCTCCTTTGCAAGTTTTTGACTTAACATTGCTCTCATTTTCTTATGTCACTCTTGCAAGTTTTCAATCTAGTACATTTTCTTCTTTATTGCTTTCTTTTTATTTTATTGTTTCTACATATCTTGTTTTTTTTAATTGTGAACAAACTCAGGCATTACAGTCTTAGGTGCATTTGAGTGTAGGTCACCCATGAAGCTTGAAGGTGATAATATAAGATCTTGGCCCTACTTGGTTGAGGGGTTATGGATGATCCATGATCATCAACTTCAACATTGACCCAAAGGCTAAAAGTTTGAATTGTGAGAGAAATGAAGATGAGAGGAATTATGGTGCACATGTTGATGATGTTGTTGATTATGATGACGATGATGACGAGCTATAAGTTGGGTCATTATACTTCATGTACTTCTTCACTTGATCTTGATGCTTGCACATCTCCTATGGTTCTCTTACACCAACCTCGTGAAAGCTTTTTGTGAATGCCATGAAATTGTAATGATTAGATTTAAGTTGTTGAATATCCAAGGCATGATTGAAACTTGTAATTAGATGAGGGGGCATTTTTTTAATATGAATATAAGATGGTTAGCATGAAGATGTTATTAAAATGGTTATATATCTTGCATCTCTCAAGGCAATATGTATATGGAATAGCATGATTTTACACGAGGGGATGACATCATTTTGGAGACAAAAATGTTTGGCATCTTTGTAACGTTTTATTAAACGCTTTCATAACGTTTCATTAAAAGATTCCACAATATCTCATTAAATGATTTCGAAATGTCGTATAAAATGATTTTTTAAAATCGGTGAATTAATTAAGACAAAATCATTGGTGACCATATGTTTTATAACTACGGATTAAGAATTGAAAAGTCAAAGTAGATAAAAATGATTCTAAGACAATTAAAAACAATGACCCAAGGAATATTTACAAAATCTCTTGTATGATACGGATACTTCAAAAATAATTAGAATGCTCTCTTTTTTCAACTCTTTTTATCTTTTGTAAAAAATATGCCGAACAAAGTTAGGTGTTCACGTTCAGGTCATATACCTTTGTTGTGCATGTAATCAAGTCTGGCACTACACCAACATGCATTTTTGGTTTACCATTATCTTCTTTTCCCAGTTTATTAGCACACCAACCTACATTGTGGTATATTATTATCTTATTTTCTCAAGTTTCGGCAGTACGCTGACCTATGATCTTAGTTTATCTTTATCTCTTGTTCCCAAGTTCCGCCGGTACATTGACCTACATTCTTGGTTTACCCGATTCTTCATTACCCATGTTCTGGTAACATAATAACATACGCTCTTGGTTTACCTTTATCTTCTTTTCTTAAGTTTCGACAATATGCCGACATGAGTTCTTGGTTTACCCTTATCTTCTTTTCCCAAGTTCCTTCGCACACAACCATGCGTTCTTGGTTTATCTTTATCTTTTTTTCTCAAGTTCCGGCATTATATCAACATGTATTCTTGGTTTAATCTTATCTTCTTTTCCTAAGTTTTGAAAGTGCACTGATATGTGTTCTTGATTTATATTTGCTTTTATGTTTCGGGGTTCAGATAGTATATCGACTTGTATTCTTGGTTTATTATCATCATCCTATTTTCCAAATTCTCGCATTACACCAACCTCCATTCTTCGTTTATCCTTATCTCTTTTTCTCGAGTTCCTGCAATACAATGGCCTACATTCTTGGTGTTTTATTCTCCTAGGTTCCAACAATACCATGCCCTACGTTCCTAGAGTATTATTTCTTTCCCAAGTTCTGCTAATACATTGACCTACACTTTATGTTGTTTTTTTCCTTTTCTCGAATTCCACCTGTACCTAGACATGTATTATTGGAGTATTTTCTTAGGTTTCGGCAACACATCGATCTGTGTTCCTAGGGTATAATTCATTTTCCCAAGTTTTGACATTACTCCAACTTGTATTCTCTATGTCTCAATAATATTCTCAAGTTCCGATAGTACCCCCAACTTTTATTCTTGACTCATGATTAAAGCTTAGTTCAAATTAAGATGTGGCACTCGCATTTAGATGACAAAGCGTTGTGAGGCAAGTCTCATTTACATTGATAAAATCAACGTTCATTTCCTTACAAGTTAAGTACTATGATAATACTAAAATCTCGACTTGCTTACTACCCAACAAACAACAAGTAAAGAGCGGCGGCACATATGAACACCTAGTTTTGCTGGGCTCATTATCCTCACATATTTTTAAAGCAACAATAACAAATATTAAAAGCTAATATATGTGTGTGATTACTTTCATAAAAAATTAATGAGATTTGATTTCATAAAAAGGTAAATTAAGGATTGTAATTTGAAATAAATCAAACAAGTGAAACCAATTTAATTTTTTTTATATCAATCTGATATCAAAGCACTAATAAGTCAATCCAATAAAATAAAATCAAGGAGTACAAATAAAGTTTTTTTTTTTTCAAATTTCACATTCATTTAGTTTTTTAAATAAAAAAATAATATCTTAAACAAATTTTATAAGTCATTATGGACTTAATAAATGAGGGATACCATTTTAAAAAGACATGTACCAAAATTCAAAATTAAAAAATGTTTTAATAATATTAGTAGAAGTAATTATATATTAAACTATGATGTCAACAATTGATAATAATAAAGAAATAAATATATTTCTTTAATGATATGTAATAAATAAATGGTAATATATTTTAGAGTAAATATCCATTTAGTCCCTCATGTTTTTCGAGCTTACGATTTGGTACCTCGGAAATTGAAAAACCCAAAATGGTTCACAAAAATTTTAAATATGGTCAAATTAGTCCTTTTTATGGTCAAATTAATCTCTACCAGATATTGTAAAACATGCTAAAAGAACTAATTTGACTCACATTTAAAATTTATGGGAACCATTTTAAGTTTTTCAAAATTTGAATGGCCAAATTGGTAAGGTCGAAAAACATGAAGTACTAAAATAGGTATTTACTCTATATTTTAGAATATGTCTTTTATATTTTAATAAATAATAAATTTATTTTTCGAATAAAAAATATGTTTAACTTATTTTTTGATTAATTCCCCAAAACAAATAAAAACTTTTAGGTAATTAATAGTTACAATGAATAACTCCTTCAATGGAAACAAAGGATGTTGATAAATAAAAAGTATAAGTATTTATCAACTAAATTAAAAGTTTAAGGAAAAACGAATTAAGGATGAAGGAATGGTCGTGAGTATTTGCTAATTGTCCTCAATGCATATTTGAGTTATTCCACCATGCCACTTTTGTTCTAAAAATAAATAAAACACACCAAACAAACATTTTCAACATATAAATATGTAGTCTTGATTCTCTACTACTCATAGAGATAAGTATGAGCAAAATATAATTTTGCGAGACACAAAAATAAAATACATTTTTTTAATATAAAATAAATAAACAAAACCATCAAATATTTGAAGAGTGTAAATTAGTCCATACTCTTAGTTGGGGTAGGGCTGGTAAGGAACCGAACCAATTCGGTATTTGTTCGAAATTCGATTCGTTATTTAACTCGATAAGCTTGGTTCATGAAACAAATGAGCCAAACTTGAGCTGGAAATTGAGCTCGTTAAATAAATGAGTTGTACTTAAGCTAGATACAATTTGACTTGTTAGGTTCATAAGCTAGCTCGATATATATATATATATATATA
>NC_032018.1:8795240-8795640 GCF_001865875.1 Lupinus angustifolius
AGGAGGACGAGGATAGGATGAGGAAGAGGATGAGGGTAGTATGAGTATAAGGATGAGAATGAGGATATGGATAGGAAGAGGATGAGGATGAAGAGGAGGGTAGGATGAGGATGGGTATGCGGATGAGAATGAGGATGAGGACGAGGATAGGATGAGGAAGAGGATAGGATGAGGATGGGGATAGGATGAGGATGAGGATGAGGATGAGGATAAGGATGAGGAGGAGGATAGGATGAGGATGAGGATGAGGATTAGGATACGATGAGGATGGTATGTGGATGAGGAAGAGGATAGGATGACGATGAGGATGAAGATAGGATGAGGATGAGGTTGAGGATGAAGAGGAGGGCATGATGAGGATGGGGATGAGGATGAGGATAGGATGAGGATAGGATGAGGA
>NC_032018.1:8795740-8797657 GCF_001865875.1 Lupinus angustifolius
TGAGTACGAGGATTAGGCTGAGGATAAGGATAGGATGAGGAGGAGGATGAGTATGAGGATGAGGATGAGGAGAAGGATAAGATAAGGATGAGGATGAGGATAGGATGAGGATGAGGACAAGGATAGGATGAGGATGAGGACAAGGATAGGATGAGGATGAGGACAAGGATAGGATGAGGATGAGGACAAGGATAGGATGAGGATGAGGACAAGGATAGGATGAGGATGAGGACAAGGATAGGATGAGGATGAGGACAAGGATAGGATGAGGATGAGGACAAGGATAGGATGAGGATGAGGACAAGGATAGGATGAGGATGAGGACAAGGATAGGATGAGGATGAGGACAAGGATAGGATGAGGATGAGGACAAGGATAGGATGAGGATGAGGACAAGGATAGGATGAGGATGAGGACAAGGATAGGATGAGGATGAGGACAAGGATAGGATGAGGATGAGGACAAGGATAGGATGAGGATGAGGACAAGGATAGGATGAGGATGAGGACAAGGATAGGATGAGGATGAGGACAAGGATAGGATGAGGATGAGGACAAGGATAGGATGAGGATGAGGACAAGGATAGGATGAGGATGAGGACAAAGATAGTATGAGGAAGAGGATGAGGATGAAGAGGAGGGTAGGATGAGGATGAGGATGAGGAGAAGGATAAGATAAGGATGAGGATGAGGATAGGATGAGGATGTGGATAAGATGATGGGTGAGGATGAGGATGTGGATAGGATGATGGGTGAGGATGAGGATAGCATTAGGATAAGGATGAGGATGAGGATAGGATGAGGATGAGGATGAGGACGAGGATGAGGATAGGAAGAGGATGAAGATAGGATGAGGATAAGAATGAGGATGAGGATGATGATAACGGAGGATGAGGATGAGGAGGAGGATGAGTATGTGGGTAGGATGAGGATGAGGATGAGGATGAGGATGAGGATGAGGAGAAGGATAGGATTAGGAGGAGGATGAGGATGAGGATCAGGAAGCGGATGAGTAAGCGGATGAGGAAGAGGATGAGGATTAGGATAGGATGAGGATGGTGATGGTGATGGGGATGGGGATGAGGATGAGGATCGGATTAAGAGGAGGATGAGGATGAGTTTAGGATGAGGATGAGGGTGAGGATGAGGACGAGGATAGGATGAGGGTGAGGATGAGGACGAGTATAAAATGAGGAAGATGATAGGATGAGGATGAGGATAGGATGAGGGTAATGATGTGGATGAGGATGGGGATGAGGATGGGGATGAGCATGAGGATCGGATCAGGATGAGTATGAGGATCAGGACGAAGATAAGATGAGGACGAAGATAGGATGAGGAAGAGGATGAGTATGAGGAGGAGGGTAGGATGAGGATACGACGAGGGTGAGGATGAGGATGAGGATAAGAATGAAGATAGGACGAGGAAGAGGATGAGGATGAAGAGGAGGGTAGGATGAGGTTGGGGATGAGCATGAGGATGAGGAAGAGGATTGGATGAGGATGAGGATGACGATTGGATGAGGATGAGGATGAGGATTGGATGAGGATAAGGAGGAGGATAGGATGAGGATAGGATAATGATGAGGATAGGATGAGGATGAGGATGAGGACACGGATAGGATGAGGATGAGGACGAGGATAGGATGAGGAAGAGGATGAGGATGAGGTTGATGATGAGGATAGGATGATGAGGAGGACGAGGAGGAGGATTAGGATGAGGATAGGATGAGGTGGGGGATGAGGATGAGGATAGGATGAGGATTAGGAGGAGGATAGGATGAGGATGAGGATGAGGAAGCGGATGAGGATGAGGATGAGGAGGATAGGATGAGGATGAGGATGAGGAAGCGGATGAGGATGAGGATGAGGAGGATAGGATGAGGATGAGGATGAGGACGAAGATAGGATGAGGAAG
>NC_032018.1:8797757-8801189 GCF_001865875.1 Lupinus angustifolius
ATGTATATATAGGTGTTAGGGATGAGTTAGTGGAGGAAGATATTTTGGGTTGGGTGTCATTAACATTTAAACAAGGATTAGGTAATTTAGCAAAGTTTTAGATGCATAATGTGGTATTTTGTTTGAGCAAATTAGTGTAGTGCATGGATGTGTTCTCTAGTGCTCTAAGACACCTTAATATAACCTTAAACAATGTCTCGGGAAGTATAGATGATAGTTCAAGTACTCAAAGAACTGATAGAAAAGATCACAGGCACTATCGGGCAATCCAGTTCAAAGGTACATTAAAACCAACAGTTTTTCTAGAAACTTTTAACCAAGTTACTTATCATAGTATAACACTAAGATAATAACTTTCTATCCTCAAAACTCAACATCAATAAAGCATTATAAAATTTAATAGGTTAGGTGGTCACTTTGACCAATTCTAATTAAAATTCTAAAACCATACATTACCCTGATAACGGCTAGACTTTAAACTTGGACAACTTTGAAACTAACTAGATCAACTTATTTTCAAAGCAATTATTAAACATTTAGCATTCTAATATCAAGAAAATATAATCACATACATAAGCGCGCACACACACACACACACATATATATATATATATATATATTCCCATGTCTACCTAAGTAAGATGCTGAAAGGAGGGATGTTACATTTCTCCCATCCTTTTTAGAAATTTCGTTCTCGAAATTTAGGCACGATCTACTTACCGAAAAGATTTGGATAAGACGCTCTCATCTCACTCTCTAGATCCCACGTGGCATCCTCTTCTTGGTTTTTATTCCATATGACCTTTACTAAAGGAATCTCTCTTCCTCAAAGTTGTTTTACCTTCCTGTCTGCGATTCGCACAGTCGTAGCTTCGAAAGTAAGATTTTTTCTCAAGGGAAGGTTATGTAGCTCAATCACTTGAGAGGGATCCGATATGTATTTCTTGATTTGAGACACGTGGAACACATCATGAAGGTTGGATAAGGATGGAGGTAAAGCTATCCTATAGGCAACAACTCCAATCCTTTCGATAACTTGATAGGGTCCAACCAATCGCGGGGTCAACTTTATGGTCTTCATTACTCTATCAATTCCCTTAACTGGTCTTACCCTTAAAAACACATGGTCACCTTCACTAAACTCTAAAGGCTTTCTACGCTTATCATGATAACTCTTCAAACGACTCTGTGTTGCTCTGAGTTTATCCCTTATCATTCTCACTTTATTTGTGGTTTCCTGTATCAATTCTGGTCCCAACACCATTCCTTCTCCAACTTCATTCCAACATAAAGGTGTTCGACATTTCCTTCCATATAGAGCTTCATAAGGTGGCATACCAATACTGGAGTGATAACTATTATTGTATGTGAATTCAATCAACGGAAGAAGTTTATCCTGATTCCCATGTTGCTCCAAAACACATGCAACTCCCATGTTGCTCCAAAACACATGCTCTCATCAAATCCTCTAGAGACTGAATTGTTCTCTCTGTTTGTCCATCTGTTTGAGGATGATAAGCTGAGCTCATTCTCAACCATGATCCTAAAGCTTTGTGAAGACTCTGCCAAAATCCGAAAGTGAATCTCGGATCTCGGTCGGATACTATGCTCATAGGTATTCCATGGAGTCTCACAATTTCTTTGAGGTAGATCTGATTCAACTTTTCCAAAGGGTACTTGACATTTACTAGGATGAAGTTGGCTGATTTTGTTAGTCTATCTACCACTACCCATATTGAGTCATGACCTGCGGAAGTATTTGGTAATCCGGAGACAAAATCCATGGATATACTATCCCATTTCCACTCAGGGATGCTTAAGGGTTGCAACTCTCCTCCAGATCTTTGATGTTCAACTTTTGCCTTCTGACATGTCAAACATGCCATTACATACTCTGCCACAATCCTTTTCAATCCTGGCCACCAGAACATCTTCTTCAGATCTCGGTACATCTTGGTAGTTCCCGGATGAAAACTGAAGTTACTCTTATGAGATTCTTATAAAATCATCTGTCTCAGTTCTTCATTCTGAGGAATACAGATTCTCCCTTGGAATCTAATAATTTCTTCTTTTCCTTTTTGAATCTCTAAGTTTTTCCCTTGTTCCATGAGTGATTTTTGAATTTGAATTTCTCGGTCTGTCTTCTGTCATTCCCTTATCTGGTCTAGAAATTCGTTGGTGATTGTCATTAATCCCAAAACCATTTTACCTTCCTTGAAGTAGTGAACTAGATTCGTATCTCTAAAGTCTTCTAATAGCTTCAACTCCCTTACCATCATGGCTGTCAAATGTAGGGATTTTCGACTTAGAGCATCTACCACCACATTTGCTTTTCCTGGGTGATATTGTAATTCAAAATCATAATCCTTCAGAAATTCAACCCATCGGCGTTGTCTCATGTTCAGCTCTTTTTGATCAAACAAGGATTTCAAACTCTTGCAATCGCTGAATAATTCAAATCTTGTACCCATACATATGGTGTCTCCAAATTTTTAAAGCGAAAACAACTGTAGCCAACTCTAAATCATGTGTAGGATAGTTCTCTTCATGAGGTCTCAATTGTCAAGATGCGTAAGCTACTACCTTTCTATTCTGCATCAGTATGCACCCCAAACCTTATTTAGAAGCATCACAGTATACCTCAAAAGTATCGTTCAGATCTGGAAGAATTAACACTGGAGAAGAAGTCAATCTTCGCTTCAACTCTTGGAAACTATTTTCACACTAGGTCGTCCATTCGAAAGCTTGATTCTTTCGGGTCAACTTGGTCAAAGGCAACGCAATCTTCGAAAAACCTTCTATAAACCTTCTATAGTATCCAGCTAACCCAAGAAAACTCCTGAATTCAGTGACTGTTTGAGGTCTTTCCCATTGCAAAATTGCTTCCACTTTTGCTGGATCAACAGCAATTCCATATCTAGTAATCACATGATCAAGAAACTGTACTTCTTCTAACCAGAATTCACACTTTGAAAGTTTAGCATATAGTTGTCTCTCTATTAACATCTTCAACACAGTTCTCAAGTGTTCGGCATGATCTTCCTTGGTCTTAGAGTATATCAAGATGTCGTCGATAAACATGACAACGAAGCTATCCAAGAACGACCGAAAAATCCTGTTCATATAGTCCATGAACACTGCAGGAGAATTCGTAACTCCGAAGGGCATTACTAAATACTCATAATGTCCATATCGAGTACGAAAAGCTGTTTTCGGCACATCTTCCTTCTTAACTCGAATTTGGTGATATCCCGACCTTAAGTCAATCTTAGAAAATATTGAAGCTCCTCTTAACTGATCCATCAAATCATCAATCCGAGGAAGTGGGTACTTATTCTTAATGGTTACTTTGTTAAGTTGTCGGTAGTCTATACATAGTCTCATGCTCCCATCCTTTTTCTTCACAAATAATACTGGAGCACCCCATGGTGA
>NC_032018.1:8801196-8804286 GCF_001865875.1 Lupinus angustifolius
ACACTCGGTCTGATGAATCGCTTACTCATCATATCTTCTAATTGTTTCTTGAGTTCCAACAGTTCTATAGAGGCCATTCTGTATGGAGCCATAGAGATTGGTCATGTTCCAAGGATTAAGTCTATTGAGAATTCCACTTCTCATTCGGGTGGTAAACCTGGAATATCTTCAGGAAATACATCTGGAAATTCTTCTACTACTGGAATTCCTCGAGTTCCCATCCCCTTTTCAGTCTCCAAAGAGGATAAAAAGACAAGCAGTTGGGTTCCTACTCGAATTCTTGCTAAGAATTCCATAGAAGACATAGACTGACGATCTTCTTTATCTGAACATTCTCCCGGGATTTCTAAAAATTCTATGGTTTTATGCCTACAATTCAAAGACACACCATTTTCCGACATCCAGTCCATTCCTAAAATCACATCCAATTGTGACAAGGGAAGGCAAATCAGGTCCACCATAAAGGTTCTTCCCTGAATCACCACTGGGCATTGCAAACATGTCTCGGACGTCATCACTAAAGACTTCATAGGAGTTTCTACGGCTATTTCATATGGCATAATAGTGGCTTTTAATCCTACTCGTAGCACACAATTATACGATATAAAAGAATGGGTGGCTCCTGAATCGTACAAAACCATATAAGGACTTCCATTAATCAGACACTTACCTTGGATGAGATCAGGCGACTTTTCTATTTCGGCTCCACTCAAAGCAAAAACTTTCCCACGTTTGGTTGGTTTCTCCGAAGGTGGTCTTGTTGGCAACTGATTTTTGTTTCCTTTGGAATTTCCAGGACATTCATAACGGAAGTGTCCAGATTGGCCACAATTGAAGCACACATCATCCTTACTCGGACATCTTCTTCCAAAATGGAGTTTGTTATAGTTAGAGCATTTAGGCGAATTCTCCCTCGGCTTATTGTTTGAGTACTGCTAACGATTTTTCCTATTAAATCCTCGGTGACCAGATGGTGGTTGATAGGGTTCTCTGAAATTACGATGGTGATTACTCTTGTCACGATTAGGCCCCATATTCTTCTGTGATTGAAGATTCTTGTCATATGTCCTTTGGTCCATGATGTCTTTCTCATAAACTCTGCATTTGTTCACTAAGCTAGACAAATGAAATATCTCCTGGAAACTCACCACTGGCTTCAATTCGGTTCTGAGTCTATTCTCAAATCGGATACATTTTGCTCTTTCATTCTCGAACTGTTGAAAATATCTTGAGAATTTTGATAGTTCTTCAAATTTCGCAGCATATTCACCCACAGATCTATTCCCTTGCTTGAGTTCTAGGAACTCTATTTCTTTCTTTTGGCAAACGTCTTCAGGAAAGAACTTCTCCACAAAAAAATCCCTGAAACACCCACCAAGTAATTTCATTTCATTCAGCTTCCATTTGCAATCTAACATAATTCCACCAGTGCTCAGCTTCTCCAACTAGCATATGGGGAGCTAGGATTACCTTTTGTGCTTTAGTGCACTGCATGATTCTGAAAATTTTCTCTATGTCCTGAAGCCATCGATATGCACCTTCCGGATCAAATCCTCCCTCAAACTTGGGTGGATTATTCTTCAAAAATCTCTGCAGACATCGATACTCTACGCTCCCTCGTTCTACTGATGCGTTCACATTCTCGAGGATTGTTGCCATTCGCTCTAATAACTCATGAGTGGCAGTCTTATTCCTTCTTGCCATATTTATCCCTATGTTCTGTACCGAAATAAAGTTAGAGACACACAACTAGAAGTGTGTGAGAGACCTATTACAGGCTAACCAGACTAAACCGCTCTGATACCACTAAAGTGTAACACCCTTTTCCTAACGTTTAAAGCAATTACATACAAGACCATCGTTTACGATCTTGGTTAATTATATTTTTCTTTTTGTGAAAATAGCGTATAACTTTTTTTTTCTTTATACCATATGAACATATGGTTCTTTCATAACTCACCACTTAAACTATAGACTAAACAACAATACAACATAGTAACATACACATATTTATATATATAGATCATCATTTCAAAAAGCGTCATAGTCCAAAAAAAGAGTACATCATCCAAGTCATGCCATCCACATATACACTCCAGCATAATAGGACATATATATACACAAATATACACACGCAAAAGATCCTATGGTTGGGTGTACACTGAACTCACAGCAACCGCACCAAAAGAAAACTATACAGTCATACCATGCATAAACAGACCGTCAGAATCTCGACCCAACATCCTCCTGCTACTGTCCCTCAGAACTACCCTCCTCAGGGTATTCCTATGGATCCTCATCATCACTGGAAATATATATAATATCCTCCCTAACCATAGGCTCGGCTGGCGCAAGGGAGTATAATGGTGAAGGAGATAGTCGGGCCCTCCTTATCGAGCCACGAATATCAGTCTCGTCATTCTGAATCCTCCCACGTACCCCGTGAGAAGAGGACCCAGGAGCAAACTCCAGATTCTCTCTCACAGCAATAACATGTGAATCCATATGACTCTCCTGTAAAGAAAGACAACGAATACATCGACAAGTCTGAACTCCCCGAGTCGTCTCAGTACGATTAGTCGGGGTCACAGGTGGTCCCCCAGCAGAACGTCTCACCGAGGCTCTAAGTGTACACCGGAATGGCGCAACCCTATGTGTCCGGGCATGATAAGATCCAGAAGATAGGTCAAGATGAGTAGTAGGAGATGGAATATTCCTAGCAGGAGCAAGAGGAGGCATGCGTCGTAACTCGTAACCGCCTGGCATGTGCATGATATAGACCGCTGGAACGGTAGAGCGGCGGGGGAGTATCACTATATGCCTGTCCGAGTATGAACAGCTGATTTATATGTCTCCCCTAAACACCGTCCTAGACCGGTCCACCTCAACCTCTACCGATGGGAGAGGCATGATCTCTAATCGACAAGGAGGAACCACAAAAGAAGCCTATGAGTCCATCACTACCTGTAATGTGAGATTGGAGAGTAAGCATCTCTATATAAGATAAACAATCAACAATTAATAAAGTCATAACATAAAACAGATCAAACAGGTATTAATATAACAATTTAATCATATGTATGAGCATGA
>NC_032018.1:8804386-8818329 GCF_001865875.1 Lupinus angustifolius
CCTGAAAAATCAATCTCCACCAACAATGTCCCCTCAACCAAGTCACACAGACAAGGTACCCCTCTAGGTTCTCAATACAATCTCAATGTCGTATCTTCCCGCAGACTATGTTACAAACGGTAAACATAGTGACATGAATCTTCTGATTCATACAAAGCATAGCTTTTTTTTTCCTTTTAAAAAGAAGAATCAGGGGAAGCCTTTTTAGGGTAATAACAAAACATTTTCATTGAAACTCAATTATAACATTTTCTTCAAGTTCTAACTCACTGGCTTATTGATCAAAAGGATTTTCTAATCAGTGTAAAAATACGCCAGTTCTGATATAAGTCAGAAAAACATTTCCCCTTCATCCTTCGTCAAATCTTTCATAACCAAAACTTTCATTCTTTAAGTTTCATCAAGAATTTTCATATGCTATGCCATGAGAATGTTTGATGACAGTTCAATAGTCTACTCAACAATATGTCACAATTAAAAATTCAACAGAATATTCAGTTAAATCAGTATTTTCATTATCAAACTTTCAGTCATAATGATCATTCACATAAAAAAACATAATCATTCAATTCCATTGAACCACTTCAACCAAACATATCCATCATAATTTAGAGTTTAAATTAATTTACGAACAACTAAGTCTCGCTACTCGATTGTTCACGGCCATATAAATAATATTCGACTATATCCGCACATGGCCTAGCTTAGAGATGCATGAATATCTTTGGCATCATTTCTAAGCACCTATATAAAGACACTCTCTCCATACCTTTAACCTTACTGAACTTAATGTTCCTTTGTTGCTGTTTGCCTGAGTGCCGCGTACCTGATTAGGTCATAAACAGTTAATTCCGATATCAATAAGTTTATTCAGATTGCAAAGGAAAACACCTAAATGAGGCTCTAGCCATTAGAACATACTCAAATATCTAGTTTGGATATAACTAAGATCTTGATTAGGCACGAAAAGATTTTCAGATACGTTATTGGTTTAAAACTCAGAATTTGACTTAGGAGGCTCGGATTCGCTTCAGAAAGGCTTTAGAAAAATTATTATCTTGAGATACACACTTTATTCTTCATAAAACAGAGTACTAATATAAGTTTAGCCTCATAAAACTCAGAATTTATAAACCATAAGGCAATTTGAAACATAGGCTAACATATAGTCAAAAATTAGATAGTTTGAAGTGCAAACTAGGGACTGTTTTTGTTTTTCCCTTTAAACAGTGAGAATTTCGAATTTTTTTTGTCCCTAAAAGAATAATATTTAGCAAGGAATTTAAAATATGAACACATACATATATTATATGTAAATTTGGATGTTAGGAACTCAAGTTATCAAGGAATTAAGGTATTAGGGTTTTCCTTAACTCTTGAATACTTGGGACCAATTGGCATGGCTTCTTAGCCTTCAAAATTTTTGAGTTCTAACCTTTGGAATGAGTTAAAGATCACGAGTTCAGTGTGTTAAACAAAACTTATAACACATGCAAGGGTTTTTCAATCATAAACACCCTAGAACAATCACAACAACACCTGAAACACCCTTTTGGATCTATCAACAACACAAGGAGGTGATTGAGTTTAGAAACCCTTTCACCACGAAATTCTTGGGATAAAAAGACCTGCACACAGAATATTTCCAACATGCAAAGAGTTCTAAACATAGCCATGATCATTTCTAACACAACCCTAAGCTTACAACTCAACAACAGCTACAACAACCACAACAATGTATGATTTTTAAAAAAGTAAGGACAGCCCTTGCATGTCATTTTTCGTGAATTAGAGGTGAAATTTTAGTTCTTCGTACCTTGAAATGGTTGGGTAGAGTCTTTGAAGAGAAATTAGGAAGAAATCCAAGCAAACTCTACACTATAATCCATAGTTGCACCACTTTTAGTTCATGAAATCTTAATGAGAATCCAACCAACAAAACCTTAAGAAAGTGTAGATTAAAAGCCATGGAGGTGAACTAGATACCTTGGGGATTCAGATTTCACACTTGCATGTGAGTTTGGAGAAGAAGATGGAGGCTTTCTACCTTCCTCCTTGGTGCTAACGTTAGGAAGAAAGAGTAGAGAAGATGAGTGAAGATGGAGTGTTGGTGAGGAGGTGTGAGAGTGTGAGAATTCATCCCCCACCCCCCTTAAGGTCATTTATATATAGGTGTGAGGGATGAGTTAGTGGAGGAAGATATTTTGGGTTGGGTGTCATTAAGATTTAAACAAGGATTAGGTAATTTAGCAAAGTTCTAGATGCATAATGTGGTATTTGGTTTGAGCAATTAGTGTAGTGCATGGATGTGTTTTCTTGTGCTCTAAGACACCTTAATACAACCTTAAACAATGTCTAGGGGAGTATAGGTGATAGTTCAAGTACTCAAAGAACTGATAGAAAAGATCACAGACACTCTCGGACAATCCAGTTCAAAGGTACATTAAAACCAACACTTTTTCTAGAAACTTTTAACTAAGTTACTTATCATAGTATAACACTAAGATAATAACTTTCTATCCTCAAAACTCAACATCAATAAAGCATTATAAAATCTAATAGGTTAGGTGGTCACTTAGACCAATTCTAATTAAAATTCTAAAACCATACATTACTCGATAACGGCTAGACTTTAAACTTGGACAGCTTTGAAATTAACTAGATCAACTTATTTTCAAAGCAATTATTAAACATTTAGCATTCTAATATCAAGAAAATATAATCACATACATAGGCACACACATATATATATAATCCTATGTCTACCTAAGCAAGGTGCTGAAAGGAGGGATGCGCACACACATAATATCATTGTGATTTTATTAACTACTTGAAAGAACTTGATCCTCTTCACAAAGAAGAGAAAGTTAAATTCTGATCTTTAAACCAGTAATGCCCAATTGAAGACATTTTCGTTAAAATTCTCAAAACAATTGATACAACTATAGTAACTGAAGTATCTTTGTTTAACATATTACAGTTTTAAATTATGGTTGTGTTGCGATAGCTACAATTGCAAAAAAATGGTAGTAAGTGTGGTCCATGCAACCACAATTACATAAACTATATAGTTGCAAAAATTCCCAAAAATAAAAATAGTACAGACATAACTGTGGTTGCGGATCACAATTTAAAACCGCAAGCACGATATACAACCACATGAAAACTAAGAACAAAGCTGCAGTGTAAGTTCAGTATTTTGAAGTTGGACCAAATGTATCAAAGCCTAAGATCTAAGTCAAGCTTACTGATATCTGATTCTTGTTTTGGTAAGTCCACCCTAAAGCTTCCTGGCCATATTGAATCTACATGCATAAAGGGTGTCCATAACATTCCATTCTCAGAATTTGCATCATTGAATCTAGCCACCATAGAAGAACTTTCTTGGTTTGGTTGATGTACAAGAGAGTGAGGTTTGATTCCAAGTGATCTATTCAGTGATATCATCATCATCTTATGAGATTGGTGACTCCTTGCTGCTCCTCTTTCTCTTTTGTGTGCATTCTGATGACCACCTAAGGCTTGTGAACTGTAAAACTTTCTCATGCAAAAGTTGCATGAGAATAGTTTGTGAGGTTTTGATTTGGAATCTGTGTTTTGATCAGCTTCTGATTCATTATGCATGTCTCCTTGGAGGCCCAAACTTAACAATTCTCCTAAGTTACCTATTGGTTAAGTAGCAAGCAAGAGTGGATAGAGAAAATGTGTCAGGTAGAAGTTTTTTTTTGTTCATAAAAAAGACATATAATTTATATAGCGTGAAAAATAAAACTTATACAGAAAAATAAAAACTCTGACATGACTAACATAATAAGTCACATAAGTGATCCAACATAGAAAATGAAATATCATATTATCCCTTCATTGCCTAATAAATAGAAACGTAAGAGCTTTTCAGTCATACTAATCAACATTACCATCTTCATAAGTCTGTGATGAGTGTGACCCACCATCTATATCTTGTTTATTAGTTGATTTTTCATCATCTACTTCTTCATCTTCCCTTATGAAGGTCATAATAATGCTTCTTTAAGATGACAATTGTTCTGCAAAGACTCTATGATAAGAGGGATATGGGAATTGAAGTGATTGATCTTAAATAAGGATATAAAAAAGAGATGAATTATTGACTGTAGGAGATAGGAAGTGGGAGCTGAATATTATTTGGAGAAGTGTTATCTTTGATGATCTCAGCATTGAATTATATACACTGTTCCCACCTAGTTTTGCATGTGGCTTGTTAGGGAAGAATTGGGACAATGGTAATGTTATCTTAGTGTTGGCAATGTTAGGCTTCAGATTCTTATTTGTCTTCAGGCTTAAACTTCTTAAAGCATCTTATATAGGTTCTCACTAGATGGGTTAAGAATAGACCCTTGACTGTTGAAAGTGTCATGTACTGTTGAGTAAGAACCTAGATTACATTACTTCATGCACCTATCAGGAAATTTAAGGATAGAATGAGTTGGAACCATTGTCGGTAAAACTAAGGAAGCAATTAGACTGCGATTGGGGAATTTCATTGTTACAGGGCATGAGAAGAATGGAGAATCACAACCACAAACTTAAAGGTTTGTTCCATCATGTCTCGGTCGAATCATCAGCTCTCCTATCACTTGTTGGACCCGACCTGACCAGGAAACCTCCAATTACCAGGGAATTTCATTGTTACCGGGACTTTGGAAGAGTGGAAAGCCACAAGTAGGACACCATGTCTTGAACTAGCTTTTTCCACTTACAAACTTTTTCAGTCATTCCTTCATATCCAATGTGGTACTTCACACTTGAATAAACTCAACACAACTAACAAGTCCAATATACATGGTAGATGATTGAATTCTTTAAATATGATATAAGGGACTTCACCTTTATTGTGTATAAGGAAAATATTTTATGGGTAGAGAGGACTTTCATTATTTGTATTCTTCAAAAGTAATTAGATTTTCACTGTTGGCTATGGGATCCCTTTAATAATGGAGCACATATATAAGGAATTTAGTGTTCAACCAACAAAAGATCTCTTTTTAAAATAATAAGAAACAATTATTACAAAAGATCTCTTGTAGTGTGTTATTAAATGTATATTATTTTTGTGTTGGGAGGAACAACAGTATCCACAAGAGGTTTAATCCCTTGTCCAAAGGGCATGGAATATTCTGGTGTTCTTCACCATAAGCTTAATGTGCCTACAATCCCATACTCGGTAGTGGTGGACGTAGACATTATACAACAAAACAGGGACAAAAAAAAACAAGTATATTATTTCTGTAACAGTATTGAAAATTTAATTGAACTGTATTTCTTGCACACCTGATGTTTCAGTCAAAAGTGAAAGTACTTGGGTTGAAAGTCCTTGGTCCCTAATCCCAATCAAGAGGATGGTTTGAGGAATGGAGACCAGTACTGAACCATCAGTACTCCAGCACTAGAGACTAGAGAGTCCAAACTCCAATATTGAATTGGATGCAGATGATGACACGTGTCATAGATAAAATTTTAAAGGTCTAGATTTTAAATTATTTGTAAATAAAAATAATATTAAAATCAATCACTCCCCATTTACCTCATACTGACTTTTCCTTACGGGAGAGGATTTGAAGTCATTTTGTTGTCATAGGCTCCCACACTGGCTGGACCCTGCAAACTGTGGACCACTGCTAGATCACTACAAGTATTGATTTGGTCATTTGGGAGCCCAAATTTTACATGGAAAATATCAAGTTTGTATGATAGGCCACAAGTTACATGCATGCACAGACAGAAACATTGGCATACTGATGCTGTAATAATTGTGTTAGCCCATCCAAGACACAATTCACATAGATTAAGATGGACATTGCTTTGTTTTTACTCAGAGAAAGGGAACACATTTGCAGTAAAAAGAAATAAACAAACAATATGTTCCATGTTAGAAAATAACCAAATGCAGAGAAGATAGTGGATCTAGTGGTAGCTGGTTTTGCATAATTTTTTTCTTCTTTTAGATGATAATGCAATATTAGATTATGAGTTTCCGTGCAATGTTCGAGAGATTACAAGTTCAAATCCTAGAAATAATTTTTACTTGCAGAGTAAGGATACATACATTTATCCTTAAGTAGGTCCGTATGCAGTGCATCGCCTTTTAGGTGATAATGCAATACTCCTGTTGGGAAGTTAAATGGGTCCAAAAGCTTTCAATAATGTTGAGAAAAAGTTAAGGGAATCAAGTGATATTGAATTTTTTAATCAGTTTCTCTCTACATATGATGATTGTGTGGTGTAAACTTGTTAGTGCTACGCGTTATGTATAGTTGAATGGCATTTTGAGCCACTTGTGCTTCATTATGATCAAAATAATTGAGGTGTTGGATTCATGACTCGGAAGTTTTGAATTATACAAAGTCTTATCTTATTGGAATATCTACAAATTAACAAATATATATTAGGATTAGAAGCCAAAAGAGTTGCCAGTTGCCTACAAAAGGGTTAAGCCTGAAATCAACATCAGCTCAAAACCGAGTACCTACCTTTTTCTAGTCATATATGCTTCATGGTTGAACATCACATCATTACCAAATAAATAGCACATAATATCCAAGATTTAGTGATTCATTAAAGCTAGACCCCCATTTATGGTAGAAGTTTGTCCTAAAAATAATACTTGTTGAGAAGATCAACCACGATAATATCTTGAAGGGGATCAATCCATCCTTCGAAAAAATGAATGGCAAGTACCCAAAAAATTGGTATATAAGATACGAAATGGCTCAAGTGTTATTAAGAACAATTGTTACAATGAGAAATAAGAACAAATAATCTGAACAATTAGATTTTATTTGAATTGACAAGATTTAAAGATAAATATACATGACTTTGACTTTTGTAAATGATCATGTGATCATTAATTAACTTTTAACCTTAAGCATTCATTAGTTTGTATGAGAATATTCTTTTCCTCTCTCATTTGAGAACATTCTCATTTATTCTTAATCATCCATGTTTAGTGTTTAGATTACCAACAATGCAAATATTAAGAGGATCAAGTGAGACTGAGATTTTAAATTGATTCATAGCTAAATTGGAAGGGTCAAAGACCTTGAAATATTTTTTGTCCAAGAAGAAACTCATGAGGCCTTATAAGGGGAGGAAAAGATGGGAGAAGGGAAAGGATTGGAACCATGTTTAGAAGTTTAAACCGAAGCAGTCACATTTCATTTCATGTCACAGCTTAGCCAAATGAAGTAATTCTTGGGTGCTCCATTTTTTTCATACTTCAAAAGTTCAAACAGTTGACATAAAGCCTGCCAACTTAGTATTTGGTCATGGAACTAATATATTATGTTTCAAACTATATACCTAACAATATTCTACACCAAAATGACATTGAATTAAAAACAAAAAAATAATAAATGTTTACATTTTTTTAATTGGAATTATAAGTTTTTATTAGAATGTGACTGGATTTGGGACAATATATCTTTGTTCCTAGTCACGACCCACTATTGGCTAATGTGCATGTCAAAATCTCATGACTTATCAACTTGAAGATTTTTTTATTCAGGATCCAAGCAAGTAACAACTAGTGATTCTAAATTGATTATTAGGAATCACCCAAGTGAGCTTGTGTTGCTTATTATGACATATATTTAGGTATGATTCTGTTTGGCATAACCTCCCTTCTATTAAAACTGAACACATAAAAAAGGTTATAGATGGAAAAGAAACTGAAGGAGAACAAATTCTCATCATATAGCACATGCTAATAAAGTGTGGTCATCCCTCCAAAGATTTTCTTCTGCATTATGCAGAGATGAAATCCTTCAGTTTCACTCTAGAACACTATTCTCTCTAGTAGTACATATGGAAACATCAAAAATAGCACAAACTTTTTCTTTTCCCTTTGTATTGTCACTATTACTACTATTCACCAAAGATAGGAACTTTTATCAACCGGGATGGTAGAGTAGGCATAACAAAGAGAGTCTGCCACAATGATTTAAATTGCGGACCCATCATGTAATGTGGCTGCAATATTGTGGTTCAAATTAACCGTCGCAACCACATCACGCCACGACTATATCATACCGCAATTGTGTAGACACTAAACCACAGTGATAAAACCACAATGGGCCGTAGTGCAACCACTTCAGACCATATTTAGGCCGCATCGGACCACATTAGGCTGCATTGGACCATAGTGAATTCAAAAATATTTTTTTAATTACAAAGTAATTCACACCATAATGATCGCCATCTGCATCAGAACGACTGCAATCATAACCACAACTACAGCTTAAAACACTCCTCTTTAATAAAAAGTAGAAGAGAGAAGCAGAGTATATATGGAGATATCAAATCTTAATATATTTCACACTCATTTTGTACTTTTCTAAAGCAACATAAAGGCTTTCCCAGAACAAGAGGTGGCAGTATTCTAAATAAAACAGTAGTGCATTTAGCTATCTAATCATGCAGAGAAAGCTTCACTTCTAACATCCATGCAATACCATAATAAGGTTACAGAAAAAGGAACAAAATACTCGCTTTCTTGTTGTGGGGCAGAAAGCAGGGCAAAGTTTTTACAGTAGCATGTTCTCAAAACCTTAGCAAACCAATGTGTATCACACATTTCACAATAATGTGCATTGCATTAACCTGAGTGGGTCTGGTGGAGCACCATCCTCTAACCATGTTCACTGACCAAAGTAAACAATTGAATGAGCAGGTGAAACAGCAAGACAATGCTTTCAACAACACTACTGTATTAATAAAGGTTAAAATTGTTTTCTGATACAAATAATTCAAGCTTGAGTCAACATTGTTTTCTAATACAAAATATATCAAGTCTATGCTCTTCAACTAGTTAGAAAGGCTCTTACTTCTTATAGAATAGATTAAAGAGGAAATTAACAAAAAATGACCCTATACACAAGGCTCACACCCATTGTGGAGAACAGTCAAACGTATGCACTATGCAGTCTTATTCTGGAAGGCAAAGTAAGAAGAAAAAAAGTTACTCGATTTTTATTGAATGCACCACCTAGACCTCCTCCAGCAAGGGCAGAAACAGTTTTGAAAAGGAAGAGAGATAAAGATCCAACCCTACAAACTTCATGTTTCAAAGCATTGGCCATCATTTTTACTTCCATTCATTAAATGCAAGCACAACTGGTGTTGATTGTGAAGTCCATTCAAGTACATGTTGTGCATAAGTTCAAACATTTCGTTTGCTATACGATCTACAAATCAACCACATGACTGAACCATGTTGGAATTGGTTGAAAATGATTAGTTTTTCAAGTGCTTTTAATGCACATTAATAATGTTATTTATGCTGACTTTTGACTTTTGAATTTATCATTTGGGTGTACATTCAATGGGTTCTGTGGGTGGGTGATAAGGGTAAAAACAAGTCGGGCAAAATTATCATGTCTATCTTTAAATAATTAATATGTATATTTTTAAATAGATTTTTATAATCCTAACAATTAAATTATATTTTTGTATATATTTTTATATGAATATTATTACATAATATAACTAAATAGGTCGACCTATTAGGCTTAATAGGCCATTTGGATGGCCTAAAGCCTGATCTGTTAAACTAAATAGGCTTTTCAAAAAGCCTGACCTAGCCTGTTATAGGTCAGGTAATAGCCCCTAGTAGGCGGTCCGGCCTGTTTCAACTCCTAGTGGGTGAAGATTCTCACAAATAAAACCCCCCCACATGCGCGGCTTGGGGTTGTCATTTCATTTGCATTGAGGGATAAGCAACAATCTTCTTCCTTTGTTCTTGATTATGTTCGTATTTCTAAATTTAGAGTAAATAGTCATTTTAGTTCCTCGTGTTTTTTAATCTTACCAATTTGTTTCTTCAAAGACCATGGTTGTGGCTTATCCTACAATGCAAATGAAATGACAACCAGAAAATTGGCCTCTTCCCCGGGGCAACCAATCTTGCCCTTGCAACCATTCTTAATCAGACTCGAGCCTACAGTAAAGGCACCGGTTACAAACAGTGTTGTGCCCTCTGTTGCAAACCTCTGTTACAAACCACTGCTACTATCCTTGTGAACCCAAACACCCAATTAAAGCGTCATCATGTGCCAACACCTTATTCATCATGTTGCCAATTGCATTGCAACCACAAGGATCGCCTAACACTCCATTCATTTCCCCATTGTCATCATATATCATAAATTCTGAATTAGCTACTTGGCAGTTTGCTCTAAGAGAAATAAGGAATTATTTACTTAATTACTTTTCAGCACTAGTACTTTAAAAAAAACCAATAATTAGTTGTTCAAACTAAGTTGAATCACTCCCACTTAACTAAAAGCTCTATCTGTTTACTTCTAGTTACAAAATTCTTTCTTTTACCCTACATATTGCGTACTGTATTCACTATAAGACATGCAGTGTACTAGAGGTTCATTCTTATAAAATTAATGTAAAAAATGACGAATCAAATACCAATTAACTATAGTTTAGTTGTGCTTCCTGTTGTTTGTGTAGTTCGCAATAATTCTGAATAGCACGAGATAATCTTTACTGGCTGAGTCACGACCAGGTCGCTCTCTTTAAGACATTTCGTGGTACTGCTAAAATTGTGCAAGCAGACTACCAACCACGTCGTCCCTAGGATAAAACAGTTCAGTTCTCTATTATACAATTTTTTATTGCACTATAAGAATCATTCTCGAATACACCCACAATACTGACTACCAGTGTTCATTCTCGAATTCCCACAGTATGGCTCCCCGTGTCAATTCTTTAGCCACAATACTGACTATCAGTGTTAGTTCTCGAAATCCCACTTTGGCTGTCTGTGCCAATTCTTAAGTGTCACGGAAAGAAAGGGGGAGAAGTCTATCGGAAATACGTCGGCGGAATATTAGGGGGAGAAAGAAAAGTTGAGAGGAAACGCCTTCAACTTGAGGTGCGAGTTCTAATGAGGGGATGATGCCTCTATTTATAGCGTGAGGCCTCCAACGGATCCTTCATCTGACATCCCAAAATAGTGGTCCAATCTCAAACGGTCACATGATCCGACGGCTGAAAACATTCTCCACGCGGATCACCGGAGATCTTTTCCTCCCAATCTTCAATCGTGTTGACTAAGTCTCACACGTGTGGCATGCATGTGTTGACTTGGTCAACACACTATCCAAGCCCAAAAAGGGACCCAAAATAAAATAAAATAAAAATTTATTTATAAAGAATGTTGGGCCCAAGCCCGAACCCGAACATGAATCGAACCGAACAAAGCCAGCCGGACGGCAGCGGAGGAGGTGGTGGTGGTGCGCGCACACGTGTGTGTGGAAGGGTTTTGTTTGTATGAGTCATCACCCACTCACAAAACCCATTGTACCCTTGGGGCACACCCCGATGATGAAACTTAAGGCTATAAAGCCTTCAAACTTCTCTCCTTCAATGAATGTGAGACTTGTGAGTTTTTTCATTTCACAAACTCAAAAGTCACTATAAATGGTCTCATTAATGTGCATTAAAACCACTTCAAAAACTCATCATTTTCAACAAATTTCAACAATCCCCCACTTGAAATTAAAAAATTATCCCTGGGATTTTTTGTGGTATCAATAAGATTGTGCATAAACAAATGTTTCATACGACTTGTAACTTTGCATAGTGAATAAGATCCAGATTTTACTAGAGTGACTCGTAGTCTTGAACTCTATTTCCAGCATCAAACCACACACAACATTTTCAAAGGTGTATTCTGTAAAGCTCGTGCGTTAAAGGTCATGCACGTCTATTCTAGTATAGTGAACGCTCTAGAAATTTATGCCCCAAAATTTCATAGGAAGCAGCATCCACTTCCACATTCACATAGGTGAGTCTATCATGAGTACTCATGTAGCATAGGTACTCCACTCCAATTGGAGTATAGATCTCATTAAGAGTTTAACTCATCCTTCCATAGTTGATTGAGCCAAAATAGTCTATTTCTTTGACTTCCAAGAAATAGCCCCACAAGCTATGCTAAATATATAGCCACTAGTTGCTTTGGAATCATCTGAAAGAGTGTTCAAATCAGCATCGTTGAATCTTTCTATGACAGATAGAAACCTTCGGTAATGTAATTTAAGGTTCATTGTTTTCTTAAGGTATTTCATTACCCTTTCTATAGCATACCAATGCTCCTTACTAGGTTTAATGGTAAACCTGCATAATAATCCCACAATATAGGCAATATCGGGTCTAGTGCAATCAGTGGCATACCGATGGCTTCCAATGATGCTAGCATACTTAGCTTGTCTTACACCTTCACTAGTGTTCTTAAAAATTTTTACACTTGGATCATATGGTGTGCTAGTAGGTTTACAATCAAAGTATTTATATTTCTTTATGATCTTTTCCACATAGTGAGATTGATCCAAAGAAATTCCTTCTTTTGACCTAGTAATTTTTATACCAAGGATTACACTTACCTCTCCAAGGTCTTTTATATCAAAGTTGTTACACAACAATGATTTCACGTTATTCACAACATGAATGTTGGAACCAAATATGAGTAGGTTGTCTACATAGACACATACGATAGTGCAAATGTCATTTTCTCATTTGTAATAAATGTATTTGTCACTTTCATTCACCTTAAACTCATTCGAGACCATTAAGTCGATAAACTTTTCATGTCATTGTTTAGGTGCTTGCTTGAGACCTTACATCGACTTATCTAACTTGCATATCTTATTTTATTGTCAATGTATTACAAAACCTTCAGGTTGTTCCATATAGATTTCTTCTTCCAAATCACCATTTAAAAAGGCAGTTTTAACATCCATGTGATGTACTAATAAATTATGTATCACAACGATCGATATTAGTACTCTAATAGATGTTATTATAGTAATAGGTGAAAATGTGTCGAAGAAATATACATTTTCTCTTTGCCTGAAACCCTTAGCTACAAGGCGAGCATTGTATTTATCCACTGTGCCATCAGGTTTCAGTTTCTTTTTTAATACCTACTTACAATCAATAGGTTTGCAGCCAGGAGGCAAGTCAGCTAAATTCCAGGTCTTGTTAGACTCTAAAGAAACCATCTCATCATTTATGGCTTCTTGCCACAAATCAGCATCCAAAGAAGTCAAAACTTCTTAGAGTATTGATGGATCCTCTTCCAATGTATAAACCATATAATCAAATCCATACTCTCTAGTAGTCCTTGCTCTCTTACTTCTTCTACGTTCTATTTCTAACTCATCGTTATTATCATTATTGCTAATCACAAGTATGCGACTAGTTGTTGTGCCCCCACTTTCGTTGAATTTAAAAGGGAATTTCATTTCATTGAAGTCAACATCGTTAGACTCAATGATTACGTTTGCGTTAAGGTCGTAAAACCTGTACGATTTGCTATTTACAACATACCCAATGAATACACATTCATAGGCTCTACTTGCGAGTTTAACTCTCTTGGGGTCTGGTATCCGGACATAAGCCAGACAACCCCAAGTTCTCAAATAAGACAAGTTTGGTTGTCTATTCTTAATACTTTCATATGGGGAAATTTTGTTTTTAGTCTTGGGGACTCTATTTAGCACATAACATACAGTTAATAAAATTTCACCCCACCAAGAGGGTGCTGCACTAGAACTTAACATAATAGCTACAACTAATTCAGTTAAAGTTCTATTCTTTCTTTCAGCTTTACCATTCATTTCAAGTGAATATGGTGCATGTGTTTCATGAATAATGTCATTTAATTTATAAAAATAATTAAACATGTTAGAGTCATACTTAGTGCCACTATCGCTTCTGAGTTTCTTTATTTTCTTGTTGAGTTGATTTTCAATTTCAGTTACATATAACTTAAACATGTCAAGTGATTCACTTTTATTTTTCATAAGATATACATAAGTAAAATCATAACAATCATCAATAAAAGTGATAAAATAACGTTTGCCATTTCTAGTTAACGTTCTATCTAATTC
>NC_032018.1:8818429-8845663 GCF_001865875.1 Lupinus angustifolius
AAAATCATTTTTAGATAACTTTGGAATTAAACCTAAGCTACTCAAATTTGAAACTGCACGTTTATTAATATGACAAAGTCTAGAATGCTAAATATTAAAATCATACAACATGTAAACAGAATCAGAAATTTTATTAATAGAAACATCACATTTAATTTAAACATGCCATCTGTGGCGTACCCTTTCTCAACAAATACCCCATTCCTAGTTAGAGTATACAAGTCTGGTCCTATGGTCTGGGTAAAACCAACCTTATTAAGAAGAAAATTAGAAACTAAATTCTTCTTCATCTTTGGAGTGTGCATCACATCTTTGAGAATCAGAGTCTTCCTAGATGTAAACTCCAGCTCCACATCACCAGTTTCAGCAACAATAGTGTTGTGGGAGTCACCCAACAACACCTCTTTATATCATCAGCATCCGTGTATGTTTTGAACATAGCACGATCATAGCAAACATGGCGGGATGCGCCAGTATCTACCCACCACCCATATGTTCCTCCAACCATAGTGACCTCAGATAATACAACCACAAATGGTTCATCAACCATGTTGGCATGTGGAGGACGATCCATAGGTTTATTTCTGCACTTGCGCGCCATATGACATGCCTTCCCACATTTGAAGTAGATGAACAAGTTGTCATAGTCATTCTTAGCAGGTGGCTTAGCATATTGGACCTTTTGGGGGTTCCCATTCTTGTTCTAACTCATGTTCTCAGCCTTATTCCCACTACAGTTCTGATTCTTGAAGTTAGTTCCAGAAGGCTTCATAACCACACCTGAGAACTTCTTCTTAGTGCTATTGTTGGATACAATCAGCACCTCATCTTTATGATCTTGCTTACGAGCCTTTTCTTCAATACAAAGACGAGTGATCAAAGATTCTAAAGAGATTTCTTTGGTCTTATGCCTTAGAAGGTTTTTGAAGTCCTTCCAGCTAAGAGGCAGCTTGTCAATTATGACAGCCACTTGAAATTGCTCATCTATGGGCATACCCTCATAAATGATCTCCTGAGCAATTTTCTGAATCTCGTGGGACTGAGACTCTACTGAGATATCGTCAGTCATCTGATATTTGAGGTAGCGGCTAACAACATATTTCTTAGTCCTAGCTTCCTCAGTATCATATTTTTTTTCAAGTGGATACCAAATTAATTTGGCAGACTTGTATGGGCTATAGTAATCATAGAGATTATCAGACAACCCATTCATAATAAAGTTCATACATAAGTAATCACTTTCATTCTAGAGAGCTATTTCAATAGCGAGTTTATCCCTTTCCTCTTTTTCAGTCTCACCCGACATCACCGGATGTCGGTTTTCAGAATGTGGGCAACCTTTCTCATAGTGAGGAAAATTTTCATCTTATGTTGCTAACATTTGAAATTTGTCTCATCAAACCGAAATGGCTTGTTCAGGTCATAGTTGTTTGGTCTAGTAATATTATCTACGAACGTCATTATAGTCGAAATGTCTTAAAATTGTTGTTTACATAGCTCGCAACAATTTTGAATAGTACGAGAGAATCTTTACTGGTTTAGTCACGACCAGGTCGCTCTCTTTAAGACGTTTCGTGGTACTGCTAAAATTGTGCAAGCAGACTATCAACCACGTTGTCCCTAGGATAAAATATCTCAGTTCTCTGTTATACGATTTCTTACTGCACTATAAGAATCATTCTCGAATACACTCATAATACTGACTACCAGTGTTAGTTCTTGAAATCCCAATTTGGCTGCATGTGCCAATTCTTAAGTGCCACGGAAAGAAAGGGGGAGAAGTTTGTCGGAAATGCATTGGTGGAGTATTAGGAGGAAGAAATAAAAGTTGAGAGGAAATGCCTTCAACTTGAGGTGCGAGTTCTAATGAGGGGAGGAGGCCTCTAGTTATAGCGTGAGGCCTCCAACGGATCCTCCATCCGATGGCCCGAAGTAGTGTGGACTAAGTCTCACATGTGTGGCATGCGTGTGTTGACTTGGTCAACACACGTGTGGCATGCGTGTGTTGACTTGGTTAACACACGGTCCAAGCCCAAAAAGGGACCCCAAATAAAATTAAAAAAATTTATTTAAAAAGAATGTTAGGCCCAAACCCAAACCCAAACCCGAACACGAACTGAGTCGGACGACGGCGGAGGAGGTGGTGGTGGTGGTGCACGCGTGTGTGTGTGGAGGGGTTTTGTTTGTGTGCGTCCTCATCTACTCACAAAACCCATTGTACCCATTGAGGCACACCCCAATTATGTAACTTAAGGCTTAGAAAGCCTTCGAACTTCCTTCCTCCAAGGAATGTGGGACTAGTGAGTATTTTATTTCACAAACTCAAAAGTCACCATAAATGGTCTTGTTAATGTGCATTAAAACTATTTCAAAAACTCATCATTTTCAACAAATTTCAACAACCATATCAACGAACAATGTCTCAAATTGCAGATCGCATCACGTGATGAACTAGGCAATATTGTAGTTGTGGTGACCGTTGCAACCGCATCACACCGCAATTGTGATGTGATACTGAACCACAATGATGCGACCGCAACTCAACTGTATCAGAATGCATTTCGGCTGCAATGCAAAGCCGCATGAAACTGCGTCGATATCAAAAATATTTTTTTACTCACAAAATAATTCACAATGCAACAGTCGCAATCCGCATCGCAACGACCGCAATGACCACAATCGCAGTAAACGCAATTGTAGTAAACACACTCGCGACTGCAACCACAATTGTATTTGGTTTCCCACAGGTATCCTTGCACTGGATGCAATCCTATCCGAGCTGGGAACATCCACAGGTATGTGGGGCTAACTCTCCTACCGAGTATTTTGTTCCATACACAAGACTCGAACCCAAAACCTTACTTAAGGGGAATCAAATATGTAACACTTGAACCAATACCCATTGGTTGTGGAACCACAATTTAAAATACTCTCTTTATACACAATGTCATAAAAAGATAAATCTTTTCACACTATAGGTTAAACTAAAATGATATGCCCAATTTTGAAAACAAAAACATCATGCATAATTTATAACATAAAATAGTGGGTGGTAAGAGGTACATTGAGACAACTCGCAGAAATCGCGGAATTGGACTGAAATGTGGGAAATGAGACGAATGCTGGCAACGGTGGTGTAGAGTGCCAACAGCGTGTACGTGCAACCAATTTGTCCCATGGTGCTTCATAAAATATAAAGAAAATGAATAAGTGATTATTAATGGGGTGGATAAGTGATTAATTTCATTGCTTAAGGTTAGAGGGAGAGAGAAGAAGGTACCTAGAGAGTGAAATGAAGGGGCGGCAAGAATGGGGAGAGATAGGTTGGAGAGATGAGCGAGATGAAATGGTTCTAGCAGTGCAGAAGAAGGACCTAGTGTTAGGATTTAAGTACACGAGGAGAGTACAACAAAAAAATTAGTCTATTAAATATCATTTGTTATATTACCCAATATAAAACTCCTAACACCTAGACATGCATAAAGCCATTGTTGTGGAGATGAGAGGGAAGAGGAGGGACTTCCGGTTTTGCGAATGCTGATGGAATGAAGCAAAACCCCAACGGGGAGTAACTACCCACTATGTGCAGCTGCGAAAGATTTTTTTTTTGAGTCGTGTTCCTATATTATTTGTCATTTATTAGAACTTTCTTAGTTGTCTATTTTGATGGGACATGGTTATCTTTTGACTCATTCACATAAAAAATCACGAGGCTAAAAAATGAAATTTTTATCTACTATATACTAAGGTTATATTTGAGAGTTATGAGAGAAATGAAAGAAGAAATCAGAGGACTAGAAGGGGAGAGGAAGGAAAGCCAAAAAAAGACAATCATCTCTCTTTGTTTGGGGTACAAAATTTAGATAGGTGTAAATAATGAAATGTTATAATATTTTTTTTTATTTTTCTTTTAAATATGTAATTAACAATGATAAATGAACAAAAATATATAATTTTACTAACATTGTTTAGGTAATTTTACATTTTGTTTTCAGAAAACCTCAAATTAGAGTAACTATAAAAATAGACACATAGAGGGTTCTAGAGGATTTGAGAAACTCTCCAAAACATTTTTACCTCCTTTATCCAACTCTCAAACAAGTGGGGTTATTTTTTAAAGCATCTATTCTCTTCCCCTCCAAAATCACACTCCCAAAGAAAACCTAAGATGAAAGAAGTTTAAATTTTTTTGTACTACCAAGGTATCTCTTCACCCTTTGGGTAATGAACTAATTTTTTAAAGTGTATGGTTGTCCCTCCCAACAAGTGTCACCCACATAAATCAAACTATTAACATTTTGATCAACCGAAAGATTTAGCAGGATCCTATACTACTAGATCAACGCTTTGTTGCTGAATGAGTTTATACTATGAAATAACAAAGTGATTATTTCCTCCATACTAAAAGTTGTAGATACTAGGAAAAGTAGATAAATTAGTTTGATATAGTTAGTAACTAATATGTGTAAGTCTTAATTTATAAGTAATAAATTATTAATGAAATACGAGCTAATAAATAAATTACTTGTATGAATAAGCTCATTTAGTAAATTAATAAATATCATTTCACATTAATTTATGAAAATTAGTGTATTCTCTTGTTAAACATATTCTAATCAAGTTCATTGATTAGATAGAATATGTCTTTAAACTAATTGGTCCGTTTTTTTTTCTTAAATGCGTTAGACCATCATAATCCATTACCTATATATAACAACAACAACAAAAATATTCCTAATGTAACGTGTCACTCTCTTCATAAAAAAATTCCCTCAAAAACATGTCCACAGTTTATGGTGAGCCCTCACACATTATAAAAAAGGGAAATTTTTATTATAGAGACACATGGCCACTTTCTTTCCATTTACCACATTTGGCAAACTAAATGTTTTGTTTATTATTATATGTTTTTCGGTTAATGCTCCACTTATTTCTCCATAAAAAATGTGTAATATGCATCATCTAATAAGTGGAGGAATTATGTTTTTCGAATGAAACTTTGGGGTCCGCAGGAATTAAGTTCCTTCTGACCAAAACAACATTTTTGCTCTTTTTCTACACTTTCTTTTTCTCTCGTTTTATGCTATGTATCTCTTCATTACCTTGAAATGGAATTGAACAGTTTTCTCAGTTGATGTTTTTATCTCTTCGTTGGTTGGAGTATTTTTGCTATGATGAAAAATACATGTGTTTGCATATTTGTGTTGCTTTGTGGTTGTTTTTGGAACCCTGTGTTCCATTTTCATCTTTGTACGGCGATATTATCTCGCTCTTATTGTTACGTGTCATATTGTTGGTCTCTGATCTTCCTTTGGTTGCTTCGTGATATGGTTTGCATACTTTCCAAAGAGTGTGGTAGTCGTTTTAAGTTCTCTCATGCTTATGTTCTTCTATTATATTTGAATCTATTTATTCTTGGTTCCTCATCTCTCGTAATTTTTTGGTGTTATTGGGTTTCACCTTCATAACCAAGCATATTAAGTTGTTTGATTTTATTTCTTCTATTATGTTTGATTTCTTAATGGGTTTCACTGTCTCTGTTTATACTTTGGTTCACCTTCCTTCATAATAAGTTTTTCCTATTGTTTGTGATGGTACCTTTCTGTTTTATGTTGCACTTTTTGGGTATATAGCATAAAGTTTTATATGATAACCAAGCACGATAAGTTGTTTGATCTTATTTCTTCTATTATATTTGATTTCTTAGTGGGTTTCACCATCTCTGTTTAAACTTAGGTTTTATCTTCCTTCATGGTAAATTTTTCCAGTTGTTTGTGATGATACCTTTCTATTTTATGGTGCTCTTTGTGGGTATATAGCATAAATTTTTATATGATTTTGATTGGGATTTTCTGGAATCTATTTTTTCATGATTTACTGAGTAATATCAATGTTAATTTTGGCTGAAATTAATTTATTTATAGTCTGCTAATGTGGTATAAATCTGTTATGAGATTCGTTTGTTTTTTCTTTAAAATAAGTTAGCAACTTTAATTTTTAAATAGAAGTAATACTTTTTATAATTGATTATTTGAATATTTAAACTTTATTATGATTAAACATATGTTTAAGTGAAATGAGCTATTGTATTAAATATTTCCAATTTTGTTATTATTAATTGTACATAGTCAAGTAAAACGATAGGTATAGAATATTTATCTTTGGAATACTCATATCTTCTACAATGTATTCAATTCGTTAATCTTTTGTGCAATGTATGCTTTTTTTATTTTCGTCTCTTTGTTGCATCTTATATTATATTGAATGTCTCTTGTTATATTTCTCAAATCTCATTTGTTTATTATCTCCTTTCATATTTTATCCATTTATTTTCCATGTTATTTTTCAATCACTTCAAGTGTTCATGTATACTATTTATGTTTGACCTCGAGTATAGTTTTCAAATCCTTATTTTCATGACTACATGTTTGTTTGTTTTCTATTTTCTTAATCTTTTATCTAAAACTACATTAGTAGTCATGGCACATAGGGCAAATTTCATCGATAAATGCCTCCAAGGATACGTAGAAGCTAAAAGTAACAATTACAGGTCTTTGGGGCGTTGAGAGATCCTCTGCACTATCCTTAGAGATGATCTTTATTAATGAAAAAGTATTTCTAAAAACCATTTATTTAAACAATTTTCCCAAAATTTACAAACTAATCGAATTTTTTTTCTTTAAGGTGACAAAATTGATGTCATTGTCAATATTTACCAAATTTCACAGTGGGAACCTCAACTCCAAGAGAGTAGGAGCTATGTTGCTGAAATTTTTGACATTGTTCTTAATGAAGGACAATATTGTGATTCTAATCACACATACAAGCTAATCTTTCAGAAGGGTACAACAATGAAACACAAACAATTGCCAAAGATTTCTGCATATATTGATCACTTCACTTCCTTTGAAAACATATTGCATGCAGTTGCTACTACAAGTGTGTTAGTTGGTAATTAGAACTCTTTAAACTACCCCTATATTTTTTGAAAACATAGGTAGAAAGATATTTTATCATGTGTGTCCTTACCATTTTCTTTCCATGTTAATACTTTTCAGATGTTATTGGTGAATTTGTTGACCTAGAGTTAAGCCATCCAAAGTCAATCCCAAAGAAAGTTATCTTCATAATGCGTAACTAGAGGTAATCTACAATTGTCTTTAATCTTTGTCCACACATTACATTGAATTGATTTTTTATTAATATAATGAAGAACTACTCACACTTTAGTTTTTTTATGGAATGTGTACAAAGGAGGATACCCTGTTACCAATCAAAATACAATGTATGGTTCAAAGCTCTTCATAAATGACAACAACATCCCAGAGATACAACTTTTTACTAGCATGTTAAAATTTATGTTGTTTTTTTATCTTAAGCTAAACATTTTTAACCAATTTATTTTATCTCTTCTAATTTAATAAGACAATTTTTCTAATAGTTTGGACTCAAGGAAGTCTTATGAATCGTATAGTCGACTCGTCTTGCTCTCAAGGTGGATCGCAAGTCAATTTCTTCCATAATGCTTATGTTAAAACAATATTTGACCTCATACATATTGGTCGGGTATCCAAACAAGTTGCCATGGTTAGTTATCTTTATTTAAACTAAAATTTTTGTTTGTTGTAATATTATTTTCCCAATTGAAAACGTTCTTCCAATGCTTACTAACATTACCCTTTATAGGAATCTGTTTGTGTCACTTATGGCACAATTGAATAATTGTTTGTGAATGGACAGTACTATGATGGTTGTGTAGGATACCTACAAGTCAGAACACACCTAGAAGGGGGTAAATAGGTGTAGCGGATCACTTATTCCGATTTTCCGATATTTTGCGTAGATCTAAAAACTACTGTACATAATCGATTAAGCCTGGTTTTAATCTATTAAGCAATGCTTAGATTTAATTGATTATGCTTGTGGATAATCGATTATCCTGAATATTGCACTTCTTGATTTTAAGCTTTCTTGCATAGTAATTTCCAATTACCAATCTCTATACAGTTAATTTATTAAAGAAGTTACAGAATGAGAGCAACACAAATTATAACAGACAACTCAAAATTAATCAATTAACAAGAATGTAAAGATCGAAAGTAAATGAGATAAGGGATAGAAAATTGTGCACAAGAAATTCTTATCCAGGTTCGTTTGTGGTCCTCTACAAACTACATGCAGGCCTCCCCTTCTGTTCTTCGGAGATTTTTCTTCACTATTGAAATTAGTGTTTGTATACACGCACACTTCCAATTACAAAAAGACTAAGCCGCTTCTTTCTTGGTACCTATGAGTTTCACGATCTTGGTTTGACCTATCTAACTCGCCTACTAGGATCTCCTATCATTTCGTGATTCAGCACCAGTCTAGGTATCGCTCGAACTAAGACCTCTTAGTCTTCGTGAAGATTTTCAAGATCTCTCTTTAGGTGATACTACTCACCAAGAGATCAACTTCCTTGTTCGTCATTGTTTTTGATGGGTTGTCTTGAGTACTTAATACCCGGATACAACGGTTAAACTCAATCCTAAACTCTAAGCAGAAAAACCCACAAGAACATAATCTAAATGAGAATTAATGCAAAGGCTTTTCGTAAAAAAGTTTACACACTTTTCTAGAAAACGATTTTCCTTACTTCACTCTTAAAGAAATCAAGAAACCTATGCAAGAATGCAAGGCATTGAAAAACCTAGAGATATATGCAATGATATGGATATCTAAGCCATATTCAGAATTCTATTACTCTCTAAGCTCTCTTAATGCAACTTCTCACTCAAATGTAATATATGGAAATGAATGTTCAAGTTGTGCCACATGGGCTAGAATTACAGTCTTTATAGAAAACACATTGATGTTGTCATTAGTCGATTATACTATGTCTTAATTGTTAACGAGCTATTAGAAACTGGTTTTCTATTATGTCTTAATCGATTAACCAATGACTAAATCGATTAACACACCATAAGTTTCAGATTGGTTAGCAATTTTAATTTTGATAATCGATGATTTCTCACATGTATTTAATCAATTATATACAACACATAATCGATTATGCTGTATAAACTTTAGTTTCTTGATGAATGGTAAACTACCTATATGACATGTGATCATGCAATACATGTTTTTCAAATATGTTATACCTTTAATGCACAAAACCATTGATGTAGATGCATGAGCTTACTTATCATATAATTCTAGATGTTATGTCTCAATTTTAGTCTTGTTCATTTTATGTTCTTGTGAGACTCCCACCTAGGTTTACCTAACCTAGACTTAATCTAAGGCAATCATCTTAAGACTTCTAGTAAAGTAAAATTACAAATTCCTAAGTCTATAAATATCACCTTTGAGTCTTAGGCTTGTTGTTTGTTGCAAGATCATCAAGCTTTCTTGTATATCCATTGTCTTCATCTAAACCAAGGTCAACTTCAAATATGCAAGTCTTGACTTTATGCACTTCCAATCTCCCCCTTTTTGATGATGAAAAACTCTACCCCAAATCCTTGTTTGATGATGATCACCAAGTGTATGCAAAAGGTTGGATAATATCAAAGTTGTACTGCTCCCCCTCGCTTTGTTATCCCCTTTAACCAAGCAACAAAGTGAAAAATTGAAGCGAATGTAGGTAGCATACTCACGGAAGCAAAACAACATGTAAAACACTTCAAACAACAAAACAAAACAACACAACATATTTCTCCCCCTTTGACATTATAAAAAAGCATATGCATTAATATGATAATAGTTGGTCAAAAGTAAGAAGAGATATAAAAGTTTGTGAAAATAAACTGTTCTTGATCGATTAAGTTTGGGCTATAATCGATTAATTAGTTTTAAGAAGCTTGAACAAGTGCACTAATTTCTGCATTTAATCGATGAACATTTGCATTTAATCCATGAAACTGACTAAAAACATAATATGGACAAGATTTGTTTGACAAATCCATCATGTATATAAGAAAGCAGGCATGGAATAATTAATATGACAAATTTATTTAGTTAAGGCATATATTAATCAAACATATATGATATTCACTTAAGATAAGATTAAGATTCCCATACAAACATAATCTATAATCCATCGACATAGTTAAATCGAGTTCAACAAGATAAGAAACAACACTTATGTAGCAAGTACCTAACACGAGTTTTACCAAAATATAGTACAATATGGCTTCTTGGGGCTCGGTTTAGGTGGCTATGTGGTTAGGAATGATGAATTTCACTAATTGATTGAAAAAGGGCGATAATTTTGAGATTATGGTTTGAAAAACCTTTCTCAAACGTGTATTGTATTTGATATAGTTTACTGCCGTTAATCGATTAAAACACCTATTAATTGATTAAGACTCATTGAAGTCTTAAATTTCTGAAAAAGTTGAGCACAATTAATTGATTAGTGAAAGACTTAATTGATTAAGTGTTAGAAAACAAAATACTGAAGTTACTGGAACTCAATTTAATCGATTATGACACATGTTACTTGATTAATATCAGTAAAATCACGGTTTTGAGTACATTTTTTAGAATGGCATGGCAGGGCATGCTAAGTCACTTAACCTAAGAATCTATTCTAGATAGAATTAAACACTTCTAGCACATAAACACAGAATTATGAGTACAATTTATAAGCTCAAAGGAATCATGCATTCAACATATATTATAAAGATAAGCATATTGATCATGCATAGGCACACAATACCATTAACCAAACTAGTTGAGATATTGTTCATCAAGAATTCCAAGTTCTCTTCTAAGAACAAATAATGTATCTCGTGGAATGAGCTTGGTAAAAATATTCGTTAGTTGTTTAGTGGTTTCAACAAATTCAAGTACGCAATCACGTTTTTGAACATGATCGCGCTAGAAATGATGCCTTATTTCTATATGATTGGTTCTTGAATGAAAAACGAGATTCTTTGATAGGTTTATGGCACTTGTATTATCGTATTTAATCTATATCTTTTCTAGATTGAGACCGAAATCCATAAGTTGTTGCTTCATCCAAAGGATTTGAGAGCAACACACACCGACGACAATGTATTCCGCTTTGGCGGTGGATAAAGCAACACAAAATTTCTTTTTGTTGTGCCATGACACTAAGGAGCTTCCTAAAAGGTGGCAAGTTCGACTAGTGATTTTCCGGTCCAATTTACAACCGGCTAAATTGGAATCGAAATATCCTACCTAGGATAGTGAGGCATCCCTAGGATACCATAATCCCACATGTAGGGTTCGCTTGAGATATCTCATGATACGTTTAACAGAACTAAAGTGTGATTCTTTAGGCATAGATTGATATCTCACATACATGCAAACACAAGACATTATATCAGGGCGACTCACAATTAAATATAGTAATGAGCCTATTATGCCGCAATACTTAGTTATATCTACTGCTTTTCTTTTTTCGTATTTATCTAAGTAACATGAGGATGCCATCGGTGTAGACGCTTCTTTGCACTTTTCCATCTCAAACTTGCGAAGTACCTTTTCCAATATTTCGACTAGTAGACAAATATTTCGAGTTTCATTTGCTTAATTTTTATTCCAAGGAAGAAAGTAAGCTCCCCATCATTGACATTTCAAATTCTCCCTATCACTTTATTAAGTGGATGGTCTTTCTTGGTTTTCCACACCCTCAACATGTCCTAATGATCCTCGCTGACTTCTTGATCATCCTGAGCCTCTTTTTCTTTTCTTATTCCTTAGTATATGCTTCTTCCAAGGCACCTACAATATCATTAGACAAGATCTTTCTCTTATCTTTTTTAGAAGATTCATCAAAATGAATGTGGATCGACTCTTCTACATGCATGATGTATTTGTTAAAAACTCTAAATGCCTTACTATGCATCGAATACCCTAGAAATATACCCTCATCCATTTCTGAATCAAATTTTCCTAAAGCACGTTTTCCATTGTTTAAAATAAAACATTTGCATCCAAAAGCGTGAAAATGAGATATACTAGGTTTTCGGCCTTTCAAAAATTCATAAGGTGTTTTTAATATTTTAGGCCTTAGGAGTACTCGATTTATAAGATAGCAGGCCGTATGTACTGATCGACCCAAAAATATTTAGGCACTTTTCTTTCTTTAAGCATGGTCATGGCCAACTCCTCTAATATGCAATTTTTTCTCTTAACAACTCCATTTTGTTGAGGAGTTCAAGGAGCCGAGTATTGATGCAGGATACCGTGCTTATTGCGAAACTTGTCTAACAGGTGGTTTTCAAATTCACCACCATGGTACTATGTATATATATTATCTTAAGGTTAAGTTGGTTTTGGATTTGCCTGGCTAAGTTTTTAAAGGATTTGAAAGCGTCGCTTTAGACAAAAAGGAACAAGGTCCATGTAAATGTAGTGACTAGCTCCAAAACTCATAATTTGTGACGGTACAAACAAGTCCATATGGGAAAGCTCTAATGGCCTTGTTGTGGATATCACATTTTTCGAAACCAATGAGTTCTTGACTTGCTTACACCTTTGGCAAGTGTTGCAAGTTTCTTTAGTTTTGAAATTAAGTTTAGGTAGACCATCAATCAAATCGTGAAATGATAATTTATCTAGATGTTTAATATGGACATGCGCAACGCGTCTATGCTAAAGCCAAATATCACTTTCATTAGATATAAAACATTTTGAAAACAACATGGTGACATCTTCTAAATTAACTATAATATATGATGTCTGACAAACTTAACATTATTAGATATATTGTCACAACTAATTCAACAATTAGAATAAAAGGATACTTGGTTACCTTTGTCGCATAATTGGCTGATATTCAATAGGTTGTGGTCCAAGCCTTCCACATAGAGGACGTTCTCGATCACTGATTGAGAGGTATTGCCAATTGTCCCAACGCCAAGTATTTTCCCTCGGTTGTTGCCGCCATAGGTGACATATCCTTTGTATTTAAGTGAAAGATCAAGGAATTTAGATCTATCACCGGTCATAAGCCTCGAATAGCTATTATCCAAATACCAGTGTTGTTCATGCATTCAAAGGCATATCTACCAAACAAATTACTTGTCTTGTTTAGATACCCAAGTGATATTGGGTCCCTTTTTGTTAGTAACTAAGGGACTTTGTCCCCTTTTCGCCCAAACATAAGTATCATTAGGCACACCATACTTCCTAATATAACATGCAATAGAGATATGGCCATGAGTGTCGAGTAGAAACATGTAGGCATGCGAATATGTGATTTTTTATGAGTATGGACTACAGGTCTCCTATATGGCCTTTTCTTATTAGTTGGGAGTTTATATCTTATTCCTGTATGGTTACTAACATTTGTTGATTCAGAAAGTAATGTGTCTAGGTTATCTCTACTGTATGTGAGCTTTGCGAGTTTTTTTTTAATTTGGAATTTTTCAGTTTGCGAAGTCTCACAAGTATCGCATACAACAGGTTGACATAAGTTATTTTTAGAGCAATCACATAAGTTCTCAGAGTAGATTAAATCAAGAGTTTCATTTCTAATTTTAGTTCATCTAACTCTTTTCACATTTGAATAATTTGTTGTTCATGCAATAAGATTACCTGTTTTCTATCAACTTTAATGTTGCGTATCAGCAGGTCAGAATACATCTAGAAGGGGAGGGGGGGTTGAATAACGGTCGTAGATCACTTACTCCGCTTTTCCTATATTTGCGCAAAACTAAAACAGACTATAGTTAATCGATTATGCTTGGTCTTAATTGATTAAACAATGCTTCATACTTAATCGATTATGCTTGTGGATAATCAATTATTTTGACACTTTCGCAACTTGATTCTTTGATTTCTTGCACAACAAGTTACCAATTACCGATTCTTTACCTAGTTAATTGATCTGTGAAGTTACAAAAAGACAGTAAACAGATTATAGCATGCAACTGATATTAACATAATTAATCAACAAAGTAAGGACAAAAAGTAAAGAGATTAGAGATAGAAGAGGTGCACAAGGAATTTCTATCCTGATTCATTTGCGGTCTACTGCAAATTACATCCAGGCCTCCCCTTTTGATCTCAAGAGATTTTTCTTCACTATTGCAATTGTATGTTTTACAAACACACTTCGATTTAACAAACCAGAAAAACTAAGCTGATCCTTAGTTAGCCCCTATGAGCTTGACAATCTAGGTTTGACCTAACTAAATCGCCTACTAGGATCTCCTATCCTTTTGCGATCGGCCCCAACCTCAGTATCGCTCCAACTAAGACCTCTTAGCCTCTGAGAAGATAAGCAAGATCTCTCTTTTAGTGAAGCAATTCATGAAGAGATCAACTTCCTTGTTCAAACAGAAGGTATTGAGTTGACTTGAGTACTTAATACTCAAATTCAACAATTGAAAACTCAATCTAAAACTCAAAGCAGAAAATCCACAAGAACCTAATTCTAAATGAAATTTATTACATTAGGCTTTCCAAAAATGATTCACACTCTTTTCAGAAAAGATTTTTCTCAAAAATCTCTCAAAGAAATCAAGAACTAGATGTAAGAATTCAATGCATAGAAAACTAGAGACAACTTGCAATAATATTAATCTCTAAGCCTAAATCAGAATGTTTTCACTCCCTTTGTTTTTCTAAATTCACTTTCTCAGTGTAATGTAATCTATGAAAATGTATGCTCTCTAACAATTTTCAAAATATGCAAGTTATGCTACATTGACAAGAATTACAACATTTATACTAATCCTACTGATACTGATATTAATCGATTATTTTTTCATTTAATCGATTAACGGACTGTTAAAAAATCATTTTTTTGTTACGCCTTAATCGATTATATGGTGTCTTAATCGATTAACGTGCTAACAACATCAGATCAGTTAGTAACTGAATTCTAGATAATTGATTACACAAACTACTTAATCGATTATTACTGAGTTAAAATTGTTTTTCTTGATTTATGGTAAACTACCTATATGATATGCACATGCTATACATAGTTTTTCAAAATATATTACCTTTAATGCATGCGACTATGTATGTGTATGCATGATCCTACTTATCATAAGATATCTAGATGTTATGTCTCAATTTTAGTCTTATTCACTTTTAGTTCTTGTGAGACTTTCCACCTAGGTTTACCTAACCTAGACTCAATCTAAGGCAATCATTTTAAGACTTCTAACACAAGTAAATATAATAAAGCCCTTATTCTATAGATGCAACCTAAGAGTCTTCGGCTCATTGTTTGTTGTATGATCTTCAAGCTTTCTTGTGTGTGCGTTTTCTTCATCAAAACTTCGGTTAGCCTTAAATATGGAGGTCTTGACTTTTTGCACTTTCAATCTCTCCCTTTTTGATGATGACAAACACTTCACCAATTCCTTGTTTGATAAGCTTGAAGATGATCAGCATGTGTTTGCTTAGGTTGGTTATATGTCTAAGTTGCCTGCTCCCCCTTACTTTGTTCTACCCCTCAACCAAGCAATGAGGTGAAATACACGCAAGTGGGTAGCAAACTTATAGAAGCTCAACCACCTAAAACACATCAAATGACAAAACAACCTTTCTCCCCTTTTTGACATTATAAAAAAGTGTAGACAATTTAGTGATAATAGTTGGTCAAAAGTAAGAAGTGATTTAAAATTTGTGAAAAGAAACTGTAATTAATCAGAAAGCACAAGCTTTGATTTGATTAACCGATTTTTAGAAAATTGAACAGATGTACAAATCAATGCATTTAATCGATTATCGAGGGCACTTAATTGATTAAACTGACAAAAAACAACATATGAACCAACTTTTGATGACATATCCATCATGTAAATATTCAATCAGTCATGGAATGATTAATAATCTGATATAGTCAGGTTAAGCATGTATTAATCAAACAAATATGGCATACACGCAAGATATGATGAAGATACTCATAAAACCATAATTCATAAATCACTCGACATAATTAGCAGTTGTTCAACTAAGCATGAAATTTGCGAAAATTTAAAACAAGTACAGAAATAGAGTTTGATAATATATTACAAACCAAAAGAACACAATGCTTAAAATAACATGAAGTTCACGACCCAAAACACAATACTAGACGACAAAACATAACACCCTATAGGCTAGACACTTATAGACTGATCCTTAAATGGTGAAGGAGGACGTATTGCTTGCGGATGCGTAATGTCATGGGTGGTCCGAATGAGGAAGTCCAAACATTTGATTTCTTCATTTAAACGATCATTTTGCATCTCAAACCCTGATTGAAGCATGTTCCTTATAGATTCATAGTGTATGTCAATGCGAGCATTGAGCCTCTGTTCCATAGCATCTAAATGAGCTATCCCGAATGAAGGTTCTTGAGGCATAATAGACGCCTCCCCCTGTTTCTCTAGAATCGGTTCATTCACAGGAACATCTTCATCAGATAAGTCCAAATCCATGGTTGTATTGTGATCTTCCTAGTATTCCCAGGCATTTTTATACTTGTAAATACCCATTTTGTAGATGAGATTATCTCCAATCAAGTGCTCACGACAGTTTGTTGTGATAATCAACGTATCAGACGTATCTATTTCTAGATGGTCAATGATACACGATATGAATATTCCATAGGCAAGCAGCTTGTCCGATGAGGTTGAGATGCCATTCATGACCTTTAGAATCTCCTCAGGCCATTTGATCCTTATGTTTTCTCAGACAACAAACATGAATTTCAAGTTGTTCATAGTTGGTTGAGCATGGTTAGTGTTTCTTTGTACCAGAATATATGCTACAATATAGTGCAGAAGACGATTCTTAACAGATAATGATCCAACTTTTGTTAACTCACCTTGCACGCACATGTGAGGTCCCCTCAAACAAGATTTGTACATTTCAGTTGCATCAAATGAGTTCCATAACTCATTCGAGAAGTCTCCAAGACAACAACCATCACTAGCTAGTCCACTCACATGTAGAAATAATGTTTCATTTAGTTCAAATAGTTTTCCCAAAACCATAGACCAGTAACTTCCATCTTTGTATCTAAAGTTTGCATAGAATTCCCTAACTAGAGTAGGGTATACTTTACCATTAAGCTCGAGAGCTGGGTCACACCCTGAACTTCTAATCCATTTGGAAACTCGAAGCCTTGAGCTAGCATCCAAGCCATATATGTATATCAGATGTAGGTTGGTTTCCTCCATTGGAACTTTGCTAGACGAGTTTCTTTCAAAATCAGTGAATAGTATGGGTCACCGCGATCCCTCCTATCACCATGGCCGGAACCAGATTCGGGTTCAGATCTTCTTGGACGGTTAGCAGTGGTTTTAACTCTTTTTTGTTTTCCATCAGCCATTTTTCTGAGATTAGAAAGCTCTAATCGATTATGTAATCGATTTGGGGTGATGTGGGTTAGGGTTTTAAGTTGCGGGAAAACTAGATTTTCAAATTTATTGAGGATTGGGGGATAATAGGTGACTAACAAGACTTAAGGACACTCGTTTTGGATTACTATAGTGATGTGATATATCAATTTCACAAATGGATAGAGAAATGATAGGAAATTGAGGTTTTAGGGTTTGAAAAAGTTTCCCATATACACACTAAAACTGTTATACTCTACTCGTGTTAATTGATTAAGGCTTATATTAATCGATTAAGACAATTAAAGTCCTAAGAAGTTGAGCCCAGTTAATTGATTAAAGGAATACTTAATAAATTGAAGGTAAATGTTTTAAAAGGTTTAAGCTACTGGAATTTGTAAGACTGAGATGGCAACTAAGAGGGGCGGGTAAATTAGTTGTTTAAAACTATGACTGACTTTTCTGCACAATTCAAGAGTTAATAGCAGCAGAAAATGATATGCAGAAATAATCAAGTAAATGTAAGGAGATAAAGGAGAAGAGTACACAAATGTTTTTATACTGGTTTACCTTCTTGTCTACCAAAGGCTACGTCCAGTACTCTTGCAGCACAAGAGATTTCTTCACTAGATATTAAGAGTAGTAATTACAATTTCTCACCCCGATATTCCCTTGTACCTTACTCACTCTCTAACACTTATATCACTATTTGAAAAACACCATTTCCAAGTGACTCTATCCCCTTTCTTATCACACCCTTGTGAAAGAAAATAATTCAATACTTTGAATGAAGAAAATGTTTAACAATGACAATGGATTGCCTTTACAAGATTTTGAAGTTATAAACTTGCAATCCAATAACTTGATGTAAACTTTAGTACTAATGCTCATAAGGTTTGAATAACTTGCAATAACACTTAAGGAAACTTTGCAAATCAAATTATGAAGGTTATAAATAAGTTGCACCAAGTGTAGAACAAGTATTTCAGAAAATTGTAGTTTGAGTAAATGATTTCAATCTGAGTTATGTTATATATTTTGTGTGTTTGAAATGAGTTTCAAAGCCTTTATATAGACTTTCCAATAAACCAGAATACCTCTATGTCAAAGTAGGATTTGTTTGGAATGAAATCATTTCATTTGGGTTGAAAGCTGTGTGGTTTGAATATGAAAACTACTGTAACAACTCTCACTAATCGATTACTTAATGGATGTAGTCGATTACCCAACAAGTGTGTCCAACTGTGTAATTGATTTTCAAAGGCAGTAATCGATTACTTAAAAGGTGTAATCGATTACCCAACTCTTCTGTCCAACTAGGTAATTATTTATCGTGTTGTGTACCCACATGGTGTAATCGATTACCGTGATCAATTTTTGTTGGATAATTTGTTTCTCTCTCATGTAACCTATTACTTAGTTCTGGTAACCTGTTACTTAGTCATATTAACCTGTTACTTAGATCTAGTAACCTGTTACACAGTATTTTGAAAATTGTTTTCATTTGTGTTTATCAATTTTCTTTTAAAATACTTTTCAGCATTACTACTACGTGTATAGATTAGAGTATAAGGATAGAAGTACCTAAAGACTTAGATTCTAATTTCTTGAAGCTTTGTCTTCATTGTCTTTATAAGTATTCTTCCTTTTCTTCTTTTATGTGATGTTGGTGTCTTCATCAAAACCTTGCCAAGGTCAGGAGCCAGATCTTCTTCACTGAACTCAGTTTAATCGATTAGTGTACAATGTAATCGATTAACATTAGTAAAATTATAGATTTGAGTATGTTTTTGAGATTGACAAGGTATGCTAAGACTCTTAACCTAAGAAACTATTCTAGATAGAATTACACACTTCTAACACTTAATCATGTAATCATGAATGCAATTTATTAAGCACAAAGGGAAACATGCATTTATATATAACATATAGATACGCACATTTATCATACAAAAGGCACAAAACACCATGAACCAAACTAGTTAAGATATTGTTCATCAAGAATTTAAAGTTCTCTCCTAAGAACAAAGAACGAGTCCTGTAGAAGGGGCTTGGTGAAAATATCCGCAAGTTGTTTAGTGGTTTCGACAAATTCAAGTACACAATTACCTTTTTGTACATGATCACGTAAAAAATGATGCCTTATCTCTATATGCTTAGTTCTAGAATTCAAAATAAGATTCTTGGATAGGTTTATGGTGCTTGTATTGTCGCATTTAATCGACATCTTTTCCAAAGAGAAACCGAAATCCATAAGTTGCAGCTTTATCCAAAGGATTTGAGCGCAACACACAGTAGCAGCAATGTACTCCGCTTTGGCGGTGGATAAAGCAACACAAGCTTGGTTTTTGCTATGCCATGACACTAAGGAGCTGCCTACTTGGTGGCAAGTTGCACTAGTGCTTTTCTGATCTACCTTACACCCAGCGAAATCAGAATATGAATATCCTACCAAGGATAGTGAGGCATCCCTAGGATACTATAGTCCCATATTAAGGGTTCCCTTTAAATATCTCATGATACGTTTAGGAGAGGTATATTGTGATTCCTTAGGCATACATTGATATCTAGCACACATGCAAACATTAAACATAATATCGTGGTAACTCGCAGTTAAATATAATAATGAGCCTATCATGCCACAATATTATGTTACCTCTACCTCTTTCCCTTTATCATCATTATCTAAGTAGCATGAGGATGTCATAGGAATGGACGCTTCTTTGCATTTTTCCATCTCGAATTTGTTAAGCAATTATTTGCAGTATTATGGTTGGTGAAAAAATATGCCATTGTTCATTTTCTTGATTTATAATCCGAGGAAGAAGGTAAGCTCTCCCATTATTGAAATTTCAAATTTACCCTACATCAAATCAGAAAACTCCTTGCAAAGGAGGTCATTAGTAGCTCCAAAGATAATATCATCAACATATATTTGAACTAATAGAACATGATTATCTGATTTTTGGATAAAGAGCGTTGTGTCGACTTTCCCCCTAACGAACCCCGTTTCTAAGTGAAAAGTATTCAGTCTATCATATCATGCTCGAGGAGCTTGCTTTAGGCCATAAAGTGCCTTTTTGAGTTTATAGACATGGTTCGGGAATTTATAATTTTCAAAGTCGGGCGGTTGCTCAACATAAACCTCCTCTTGAATGAATACATTCAACAAGACGCTCTTAACATCCATTTTGAACAACTTAAAATTCATGATCGATGCAAATGCCAATAGCATCCCGATGGCCTCTAACCTCGCAACATGTGCGTGGGTTTCATCGTAATTGATACCTTCCTATTGGTTGTATCCATTGGCCACAAGGCATGCTTTGTTTCATATTATTAAGTCAGGTTCATCAAGTTTATTTCTAAAGACCCATTTAGTGCAAATTATTGGATGGTCTTTTGGTTTGGGGACCAAGTCCCTCACATTATTATGCTCAAACTGGTTTAGCTCTTCTTGCATAGCTATACCCCAGTGCACATTCCCTATGGCCTCATCTATGGTCTTAGGCTCTATTTGTGATACGAAAGCAACAAAATTACAAAAATTACGCAAAGAACTACGACTTACCACCCCCATAGAGATATCACCTAATACTTTATCAAGTGGATGGTCTGTCTTGGTTTTCCACGTCCTCGGCAAGTCATGATGGTCCTCATTGACTTCTTGATCATCCTTATCTTCTTTGTCCTTTTCCAAGTCCTTAGAGTATGCTTCTTCCAAAGCACCTGTAACATCATCAGACAAAACCTTCCTCTTCTCTTTTGGAGAAGATTCATCAATATGAACATGAATTGATTCTTCTACAATCATAGTGTATTTATTAATAACTCTAAATGCCTTACTATGCATCGAATACCTTAAAAATATACCCTCGTCAGCCTTTGAATCAAATTTTCCTAAAGCTCATTTTCCATTGTTTAAAATAAAACACTTGCATCCAAAGGCATGAAGATGAGATATATTAGGTTTTTGGCCTCTCAATAACTCATAAGGAGTTTTTAACAATTTAGGCCTTAGTAGTACTCGATTTATGACATAGCAAGCCGTATGTACAACATTGGCCCAAAATTATTTAGGCACTTTGTTTTCATTAAGAATGGTCTTGGCCAACTCCTCTAATACGCAAATTTTCCTCTCAACAACTCCATTTTTTTGAGGAGTTCTAGGAGCTGAGTATTGGTGCAGGATACCATGTTTATCGCAAAACTTATCAAACATGTGGTCCTCAAACTCACGACCATGGTCACTTCGTATATATACAATTTTTAGGTTAAGTTGGTTTTGTATTGGCTTGGCAATGCTCTTAAAGTATTTAAATGCATCACTTTTAGCAGAAAGGAACATGGTCCGTGTAAACCTATAAAAATCATCTACTATTACCAAAGCATAATAGCTACCTCTAAAACTCATATGGAGAAGCTCTGTAGATCACATTTTTAGTCTAGTTGTGGAGATCACATTTTTAGTCGCAAATAAGTTCTTAATTTGTTACAGTTTTGGCAAGTGTGGCAAGCTTCTTTAGATTTGAATTTAAGTTTATGTAGACCGACAACAAAATCGTGTGATGACAATTTATCTAAGTGTTTAATGTGTATATGCACAACGCACCAATGCCAAAGGCATATGTCATTCTCTGTAGAGATAAAATATTTTGAGAACAATGTACTGACATCCTCCAAATTAACCATGTATATGGTTTTTATACGATGGCCAATGAACTTAACATTATTTGATAAACTATCACGAATAATGCAACAATCAGAATTGAAGGATACTTTGTTACCTTTATCGCACAATTGGCTGATACTTAATAAGTTGTTCTCCAAGCCTTCCACATAGAGCATATTCTCAATCACAGCTTGAGAAGTATTATCAAATGTTCCAACTCCAAGTATCTTCCCTCGATTGTTGTTGCCATAAATGACATATCTTTTTTCTTTGAGTGATAGATGTAGGAATTTTCATCGGTCACATGTCATATGCCTCAAACACCCGCTATCTAAGTACCAATAATGTCCATGCGTTTGTAGGCATACCTGCAAAAAGAAATTACTTGTCTTGTTTAGCTACCCAATTGATATTGGGTCCCTTTTTGTTAGTAACCATGGTATTATGTCCCTTCTTCACCCAAATATAAGAACCATCAGGCACACCATATTTTCTAATATAACATGAAGTGGTAGTATGGCCATAAGTGTCGCAATAGAAACAAGTAGGTTTGTGAGTATGTGACTTTTTACAATTATGGACCACAAGTTTCCTATATGGTCTTTTCTTGCTAGTTTGGGGTTTATAACCTAACCCCTTTTGTTACCAGGATTTCTAGATTCAGCAAGTAAAGTGTCAAGGTTAAATCCACTGTATGTAATCTTTGCGAGTTTTTCTTTTAAACTTGAATTTTCGATTTGCAACATCTCGCAAGTATTGCATACAGTACGTTGGTATAAATTATATTTTGAGAAATGAAATGAGCTACAAGAATAGATTAAGTCTAAGTTTTCATTTTCTAGTTTTAACTCATCTAACTCTTTTTGCATTTTAATGATTTGTTGTTCATGCAATAGGATTACCCGTTTTCTATCAATGTTAATCCTAGCAAGCTTTTTAAGTTCTTCATGTAATTCAAAAAATGCATTATATAACTCATCATATGTAGGGGAGTCATCAATAGAAGATGAAGTATCAGAATATACCCCATTTGCATCATCTTGTCCACTAGAGCTACAAGCTTCTCGAGTTTTGACCATAAGGCATAGTTTTATAGACTCCTACTCATTTGATGCGCTCGATGTAGTTTCCTCCTCGGGAGCATCCCACATGATGTATCCCTTTTTTATTTGAAATCTCGAGGAGTGCTCTTTTCATATTCAACCTTCTTGAGATAGGTTGGACATTGTAGCCTCATGTGTCCAACCTGCCCACATTCATGGCAAGTGAAGCGTTCCTTTGGGATCTTGCCCTTTTTTGGTTGAGTCTTGCGCTTCTTTCTTCTGAAACCTCTTGAATCCCCCTATTTTCTTCAGAAATTTTCCAAATTTGCGAACTAGGAGATTCATGGTTTCTTTGTTCAGGTCAGAATCAAAATCATCATCCTCCTCTTGATCTTGCGAACTCGTTGCCTTGAGAGAGATGCCTTTTGACTCCATGATTGATGTTACTTTCGGTTGTCATTTTCTGTCAAGACAATGCAAAAGTTTGTTAGTTAACTCTCCTATAGCAAAAGTTTTATCTAGGGCAACTAAATTGTTAACAATGTGAGTAAATCACTTTTGCATTTCACTAATTGGTTCATTTGATAATATGCGAAATACCTCATATTCATGTGTTAGTGCATTTAGGCTAACACACTTAACCTCGCTCGTGCCTTCGTGAGTCATTTGTAAAGTGTCCCACACTTCTTTAGCATTTTGGCACTACGATACCATAAAGAATTCATCGTATGATAGGGTCGATGTGATAATGTTTTTGGCACGTAGGTCACGCTGAACCTATTTGCGTTCATCATCGGTCCATAAACTTTTTGGTCTCTCTTTAGGTTCATAGTCCACCAAGTGAAGTGGAACAAAAGGACCATTGAACAAAGATTCCCAAATTTCTGTGTCAATCGCCTCAATGAATATTTTCATGTGCATCTTCCAGTAGGCGTACCCCTCGCCACTAAAAATCGGAGGGCGGTTGATGGATGCACCATCACCGCCAAACGGGTTTGTGGAACCCATCGTAGTATCCTCTAGGGTCGAACGAATACGCAGTCAAGCTAGTACTTTCGTACTAGCTCTGATACCACTTGTTGAGTATCAGCAGGTCAGAACACACCTAGTAGGGAGGTTGAATAGGTGTCACAGATCACTTACTCCGCTTTTCCTATATTTGCGCAAAACTAAAACAGACTGTAGGTAATTGATTATGCTCGGTCTTAATCGATTAAACAATGCTTTAGACATATTCCATTATGATTGTGGATAATCGATTATCCTGACACTTACACAACTTGATTATTTGGTTTCTTGCATAGCAGGTTACCAATTACCGATTTTTTACACAGTTAATAAATTTATGAAGTTACAGAACGACATTATACAGATTATAGCATGCAACTAATATTAACACAATTAATAAACATCTCTTATCAATCGCTGAAACATCTCTGGACAATCCTGAAGATCGTCTTCATATGCATTTGTGTAGTTGTCTTTCATATGCATCTCATCATCACAATCCATAACATCTCTCATCTCACCATGTCTTGTCCAACATGTGTAACTTTGATCAATACCATGACACAGTAAATGACCTTTTAACTCGTTTGGATTAATTCGATTTGAGTAACAACATCTTAAGAAAGGACATACAATTCTATTAGGGTTTTCAACATTCTCAATTTCAAACCTAACAAATGATTTCACTCATTCTTCATACTCCTTCGTCAATCGATTGACACTCATCCATTTTCTATTAACAAAAAAAAAATAATGAGCATAAATCCCTAAGGCTTGGAATTAAGCTTACCAAGCAGAGCAAATGCATTATTATGATCGGAACCCTAACTCATAATGTAGGCTAAATGAGTCAGAAACCCCAACTCAATACAAGCTAAATGAGTGAAATCACTTTCACTCATTTATAAGGAAAATATTTATAACTCAATACAAGCTAAATATAATGTAATTAAAAAGGCAAATAACTATAAGAAAAACTCACTTTCAATTCGGTGTTGAATGTTTGAATTATGATTTTGAGGTTAAACGAGTGAAGGATTTTCCAAATCGGTGTTAAATGATTTTTGTGTTGAATGAGTGAATGATTTTCGGCGTTGAATGAGTGAAAGATTTTGAGGTTGAATGATTTTCGAGGTCGATTTTGAGAGTAAATGCATTTCGCTATTGAGTAAATGAGTGTTGGGATTGTTGATGAATGTGTGAGAATGCGGGAACATTTTAATTTTTTAAGGTCTGATAGTACCTTCAACAGCGCATAATGAAGACGTCGCTATCAATGATACCTAATCAACAGCGCAACCTAAAGGAAACACTATGAAAAAACTCCCCATTCAAATATGAAGGTAAGTGTTCCACTACACAATCTTAAGGAAACGCTATGGAAGATATAATAATTTTTTTACTAATTCAATTTTTTAATGAAATTCAAATTAGTAATTCCTTATGACATTCGATTAATGACAATTAATTAAATATATAGAACAATTAATAATGACAATAAATAACATTCAAGCAATTAATCGATTAAGCACTGTGTTAAACGATTAATTGTAGAGGAAATAGTTTTGATCATATCGACAACGCTTCTTACCACATGCGCTGTTGTATATCTAAATGAGAATGAATGAGAGATAAGTATTCAACAATGCTTTTATGTTCATGTGATGTTATATTCAACGAAAGCAACAACGCTTTTTTGAGAATGCGCTGTTGAATTCAACGTAATCATAGCGCACAGTTAAAAAAGCGATGTTGTATGGGTATAACAACAACGCAATAATACAAAAGCGCTGTCGAAGACCATTATTCCTAATTCTACAAAGTTACGCACACAATAGAAAATATCCTGATGCATACAGAAATAGAATATAACAACAAAATGAATGAATACAGAAACACCAAATAACAACTATATGAACACAACTGAATTTATATATTGAACATTAATTACATTGTTTACATAGACATATATTACATAGATCAAGTCATATACATTACATTTAACATTAATTAAATTCCTTAAGCTACAATCTGTGCAAAACTAATCTACTAAATTAAGTACAAACTTTGACCATTGTTCTCTATTGTGCTTGCCTTGGTCATCCGTATATGATTTGCCAACAAACTTGATTTCATTAGTTCATCACTGCTTAATGATCTTCTTCATGAATTTCAGCACGTAATGGCTGCAATCTACCTGGTTTGTTTGGCAAGGGGTCTACAATTAAAATGAAGTAAACATATAAACATAACATTATTTGGCCATTACACATATAATTGTTTGAGATGATTTGTGCCAATACCTTTATACGAGTCCACTTGATTTTATTTGGATTTGGTAACTTGTTTCTACCTTGATTATTCAATTTTTAAAATTTCACCACACTAAACAATAGATAACGTACTTAATTAATAAACAACTAGGAAAGTGAAAGTGTAACTAAAAGTTTAAATGAATAGTCCACTTACTTAGAAAACATATCTTTCATAGCGGCGTAATTGTTCATATCACCACATGCCAATGAGTCAAAGTAGTATATTTCTTCATTGGCTCGATTGATGGCAACCAAAATCCAATGTTGCCTAACAAAACATATGCACATGGTTAGGAAATGTTAATCTATATACTAAAGAATGAAATATAAAAGACAATTACAAAATGCTCACCAGGTATTAAAAGGTGCAAGGAATAAATCTGCATCTTCTTTATGATGGATGAGATTATCTGTAATTCATTCAATTTTTCCCCAATCTCATTTTTTCATGCGACATCAAAGCGGTAAGGTATGGGGTATGAACATCACCTTTTTCTTATTTACCTTAATAAAATTTTCATACAAGCATCTAATATATATAACACAAATATTAGTTAATTATAACACACCACCAAGCATAAGTGAGAAGTTAAGAACACATTATTTACCTCATATATATACATACAGCAGTTGCATCTATACAATTACGTTTATATACATCTTGGACTTTAGTCATGCCAACGTATTCATCAACATTATCCCCGCAGGCTTCCTTGTGAATTGATATAATTATCATATCTTCTCCCATCTTCTGTACATGCTCCATCAGCTGAGTACAATAGTTGGTAGTCTTCTTGGAGCTCACATTCCTAGTAGATGGCTTTGAGCTCAAATCCTCCGAAGATGGCTTAGACTTTTGGGTGCTACTGGGGTGGAATGTACATTTTCCTGAAATATTC
>NC_032018.1:8845763-8848873 GCF_001865875.1 Lupinus angustifolius
CTCCAACTGTGAAGATATCATCACCGAGAGGAACTGACAGCAACGCATTATCATCGATTGTAATGTCAATCGAGACCTTCACATGATGGCGTGGGATACGTGCATTATGTAGCATAGCATCGTCCTACTTGTGCACTTTCCCAACACCCACTACTCAACTAGTTGGGGTATCCAGGAAATAAGTTAACTAAATTAAAACATATAATTAGTTAACGACTAAATTAAAATAAGTTAACTAAATTATTTCAGGAATGAGAATCAGAATGGGAATGTTGTAAGGCGCATGCGTAGTGCAACTCTCAATGACAGTTGAAGGAACAGTGACAGCATTACTAGCTAGTCATTGCCACTCAGCTTCCTTCGCCTTCATTGATTGCTCAAATTCGTTGAACCGTTGCATGAGGCCATCTAGTTGATTTTGAACCTGGCTCATTTGGGCTTTAGTTGCATGCTTTGGATGGGGTACAAATGTCCACTGGGTAACCCAAATCCTACACCTCGGATACGGCCAGGATAGATAGGCAGTCCTAATGCCTTGTCAAGTATTACGTGACTATCTGAGTTTGCCTCCTTTTCTTTTAGGGCAATCTGACAAATCAAGAAAAAACATAATGTTAATTAATCACATTTTGATAAATAAAGTATGGAAATTAAAATAAAGTATAATTAAAAAATATGAGCACTTACAACATGTCTTGCCGCTTCTTGAACTTCCTCATTGTTGATGACACCATCCTTGTCCTTACGGGCATCCACTCATAGAACATCGAGTTCTACTCCATATGGAGTCATAGGTGTATCGCTTTTGTTCTCCAACTAACAAAACATAACCAATAATAATGTAATTAGATATATATGCATACAAAACATAACCAATATTGTACAAATTAACAATGCTTACAATTCTTTCCTTGATTCCTCTATACCCCGATCGAGAACCTCAGTATGGATATAAAGGCTTGGATGCCCTCTTGCGGTTTTCATTACTTAATTTCTGAAATAATAAACAAAATTAATATCAACAATCATATACAAAGGCATATATACAAAAGTCAATACAAAGAATATGATTTTACCACGAAAGACTCGTCTCCTGTGCGTAGGGTGACAAAAGTCTTCCAATCTTCTTCATCAACGATATTTGCATATTTAGTTGGAGGTTTTAGGTTGACATTGCCATCAACATCTTTGAGTAATTTTCCGGCATCAGTTCGGAATTTTCGGAGAGCCTTGCCAACCGATTTAAGGATATAATCCTTTTGCTCCTCATCAACATCAAAAGTTGCCTGAAATAAAAACACATATACATTATATATTGCATGCATATACGTACATTACATGAAAACGTAACACATAACGTACATTGCATAAAAACACAAAAAATGAAAAAAAATAAACTTACTCTTATTTCATTCTAAATACGCTCTTTCACGGTATTCTCTACATCACTCCATTTCTTGATTGTTAGCTTCCGATTCTGCCTAACAACAACACCAATGTAGCTTACCAGTTTGTTGCCACCCTTCTTGTTTAATGGTTGGCCTTTAGAGTTCCATTGAACTTCTATTTTCACATCCTTGCTTCTTGACCGAATGATATTCTTCATGGAAGTCATTCCACGTGGAGGTCGTTTTTGAACAATGATTTGTTGGCCTTGTGGAGTCAGTGAAGCATCGTCACCACTGTGAGATACATGATCGCCACTTTGGGAAGTCATTGATGAGGTTTTTTTAGTTTATGAGAGTATGAGGGTTTATGTGAGTATGAGGGTTTGCTGAGAGTGAGAGGATTTCATTTCGAGTAAGTTTGAGAGCATAGAGGAAAATACTCATGTTTTAGATATTTAAACTGTAATAACCATTTAACAGCACATATTAACGATAGCACTGTTATATTGTCCTCTTCAACATCATATATTTACAGTAGCGTTGTAGTATGGACATCTTCAACAACGCATATTAATGATTATGTTGTTGTTGCGTATCCAACTGTACACAACTCATATTATGAACACGACCTCTTCCATAGTGCTTATTTAACGTAGCGTTGTTGTATTGACATCTTCAACAATGCATATTAAGGATTATGTTGTGGTTGCGTATCCAGCTGTTTACTACTTATATTTATTAACACATGAACATCGCTACCAAAATATAACGTTGTTGATTAGAATCTAATTGACAACGCTATCTGAATTATGCATTGTTGAATAGAATTTAATTGACAGCGCATACGTAATTATACATTGTTAAACTGAACTCATTTTTCAAATTAATAGTGTATTCATAGATATGCGCTCTTAAATTAACATTTTACATAATTGGAAAATATTTATACAACATGAATTTTACTTAAATTAACATGAAGTTTGCCATGAAGTAGATTGTTAATATATAATTGTGTTTATTAATACGAAACTGGATAAAATATAAAACATTACATTTTGTTAATTTGATTTTGTATTTATTAAGTATAGATAATTTGTTTATTGTGTTTATTAATAAGGACCAGTGCAAAAATATTAAAGAGAATAACCTGAAAGTGTCCATGTCAAGAGGAACACTTGGAAAGCTCTCTTTATATGTCATGGTTTTGATGAGGACAACTTGTGCTAATAAGAGCTTGAAGATCACCAACAAATCAACATGCTTAAGTCTTTTGATTGGTATTAGGCTTAGACTAGAAACTAGTTTAAGTTGAGTCTAAGGCTTAGGTCACCTAATACATATCTCATATGCATAATCTTTTACATCATTTCATCTTTGAGATATGTCATTCATTCATAATATGTTCATGCATCACATAAATACATGTATATGTGCATTCTAGGCATAAACTAAGTGTTAAACATGTATGAATTAAGTGCATAACGTATTAGAGTTTTTGTATTTAAAATTACACATGAAAATATGCTGTTAATCGATTAAGGCATACGTTAATCGATTAAATCTAACTGTTTGAAAAGTTGTTGAGACTGAAAACTTGAAAAACAGAATCAGTTAACGTTTTTGAACAACGTTAATCGATTAAGAGAGCTTTTAATCGATTAACTAGGCTTTTGAACTGATTCTTTATAAACTGCATTTTCAGAATTGATCTCATAAGTTGCA
>NC_032018.1:8848973-8849636 GCF_001865875.1 Lupinus angustifolius
TGCATTTGTGAATTTAGAAAGGAGAGAATTCTATGCTCTAGGATTGAGTGACATTTCATGATATATTTCTCATCATTCATCTCACATGTTCATGCATATTATTGATGCTTTTGTGAAGTTTTTACATTCTGTAAATTATGTTTTTCAACTAATACATTGTCATATTGATTGAGTTTGTATTAGGTGTTTAGAGTAAAGCCTTAATTGTCATATATGAGCTTTGTAATTGCTTAAGTTTACTCTAGAATTTTGTTGTGAAAAATTGTTGTAACATTGGGAATCTCGAGGTGTCGTACCACCTAAGAGATTGAGTTGTATCTTCATATTGCTTACAGTTCTTGATTAGGAAAGAACAGAGGTTCTTGGCTGGGGCTACGCCGAAAGAAAGGTTTTCTTTATCGGTAGGAAGGGAGTCAAACCATAGAATAAGGTTCTTTATTTTCTTGTGAATGTCTAAGTAGTTGTAATTGGATGATGTGCATGTCAAAACTTTGATTCAATTATAGTGAAGAAAATCTCCCAAATCAGCCGGGAAGCCTGGATATAGTTTGCGGTGGACAAGCAAACGAACCAGGATAAAAATCGTGTTGCAGGATCTTTCTCTCTCTCTCTCTTTATTGAATTTAATCGATTAACTTGTATAGTAGATTTAATTGCTATATT
>NC_032018.1:8849736-8850706 GCF_001865875.1 Lupinus angustifolius
ACATGAAATGGAGTTAGGACGCTTGACAACAAATGAAGAATCAGACAAGAACAGAATCACACTCAAGGCTACCAGACTTCAAGAAGATGAAGAAAGTGAAAATTCCAGTTCAGATTCTGATTCCGATGAAGACTTGACTCTCCTATTTGAAAAATTCAAGAAGTATCTCAAGAAGAAAGGAGGGATCAAGAATCTCAAGAAAGAAGCCAAAAACTCGACCAAGAAAAGCAAGATTCCCAAAGAAGGCTTCACTTGCTATGAGTGTGGAAAATTGGGCCACATGAAGTATCAGTGCTCGAGCTACCTCAAGAAAGTCGAGAACAAGAAGAGCAACGCTCGAATGTCCAAGTCAAAATGAGCATACATTGTTTGGGACGATTCCGAGAAAGATTCGACTTCAAGCTCATCCGATGAGGAGGAAAGTACAAAGGTATGCCTTATGACACAAGTGCATGAGAAGTGAACATCTAGTGATGAAGATGATTCTATTGAGGTACATTCCTATACTTCATCATGCTCTAATGACTCTCCTCCATACGATGAATTATATGCAGCTTATGTCGAAATGCATGAGGAGCTAAAGAAAATTGTTAAAATAAATATAGATAGAAAAAGAGTTATTTCCTTGCATGAAAAGAAAATAATTGAAATGCAAAAGGAATTAGATGAACTTAAACTTGAAAATGAAACTCTTGATCTTATCTATGCATGTGCCTCATGTGATTGCTCTACTTCTAAATTATGTCAACCCTCTATATGTGACAATTGTGAGAATTTAAATGCTGAAAATTCTGTTCTGAATTAAAAACTTTCAAAGCTCGCAAATAGCCAAGAAAACCTCAACACATTGCTTGCTAATACAAGAAACGTTGGAAACAGATATGGAATTGGATATAAACCTGAATCTAAGAAAAGACATATAGAAATCCAGTAGTTCATATGCATAAGAAGTCAAATAATAACATGCCTA
>NC_032018.1:8850806-8851289 GCF_001865875.1 Lupinus angustifolius
CATGTTTTAAATGTTCACATAATGGACATGTCTTTGTTAAATGATTAATTATGTCGAATAGCTTATTTGATTGTGTGAATGGTTCTTGATCATATGAGATTTTATGTTGATAACATTGCTTACTATTTGATTAAAATCTTGTATGCCGTTCTCTTTTCCTATTGGCTATTTGTTTTGTCTAAACAAACGCATTTGTTCAATTCACCCAAAAATAAAACAGGTTAATTGTTATTTACCCAAAAATAAAACAGGTTAATTGTTAAATCCCAAATTAATTCATTAACTTCGTTTTATGTTTAACTCATATCTCTGCATCATTTTTTGACCTGGGTTATCTTTTTGATAATGTCAAAAGGGGGAGAAATGTTGTTCTGTTGTTTTTTGATTGTGTAGGTTGATAGTAATAACAGCTTCCGAAATATTTACGCATCATATCAATCATGCCAACACAATCTTCAAGCTATTACAAATGATGTAATGTTT
>NC_032018.1:8851389-8863303 GCF_001865875.1 Lupinus angustifolius
TAGGAAGGGAGTCAAACCATAGAATAAGGTTCTTTGGGTTCAAGTGAATGTCTAAGTGTTGTAATTGGAAGAAGTGCTTGTAAGACTTTGTTTCAATTATAGTGAAGAAAATCTCCCAATTCAGTCGGGAGGCCTGGATGTAGTTTGCGGTGGACAAGCAAACGAAGATAAAAATCGTGTTGCAGGATTTTTCATTCTCTCTCTCTTTATTTCGTTTAATCAGTTAACTTGTATAGTAGAATTAATTATTATATTCTGTATATTTGCTATACTGTTAATACTTTGATAATACTGTAAGCTCTGTGTTTTCATTTCATTATCGATTAATTGTCGTGCAAGTAATCGAATCTGCCTAAGCTTATTGTTTCTGTTTTAATCGATTAAATCAAATTCGTTAATCGATTATCCACATTCTTTGAATCGATTAAATAGGGGTGATTCAGCATTAAGTGTTGAGTTTCGAAAAGCGGATATTCTAACCGCTACACCTATTCAACCCCCCCTTTTAGGTGTATTATAACCACTGATACCTAACATAACCATCCAAATAATTAACAAAAAAATTTAACATCCAAAATAATTGTTTTATTATTTATTCAGAGAAGCAAAATACATTATAATAAACTTAATGATTTGGTACATGCGAATATAATGAACTAAATGATTTGTTAGAAGAGGAAATAAACTTATTATATCCATAATTTTTTCTTCGAACCCTCTACGTAAATCTTGTATAACAGTTCATTGATTTCCTTCTAAAATCTGGGTCCTTTTACCATGAAAATGAAATGAAGGAAATAAATGAGCTTTTAGGAAATGCTACACATGATGAAGGAAAATAATTGATAGACATCAATTAACTAAATCTTCATCATCTCACGCAAGTCTTGTATGACAGTCACATTCCTTTTGAAATCTAGGTCCTTTTTTCAAAATCAAAAGTTGTTAAAGACCTCCTTGACATGATTCTGAAACAAAAACATAATTTTTTCCTCGACTCCTCTATACAAATCTAGGTGTTTTTTCTCTTTTTCACTTTTTGAAGTATTGCTCATTTTTTACTACTTTGTGTTTTTTTCCTCCTATCTTCATGAACATACTCTTATAGAAACACATACTCTTAGGATCTTAGCTTACTGATGAATTAGAACATTGAGTGAACCACAATATTTATAGATGAGAAACCATTAATATTTCAACAAACAAAGAGACGCATAACCATTTAACCATTAATATTTCAACAACCAAGAAACGCATAACCACTCAACCATTAATATTTCAACAAACAACGAGACGCATTACTACTCCACCATTAATTTCTCGGACGCATAAAAAGTCGTAAAACATCAACAACGCATAATTAAACAAATGCTGTTAATATGTCATCTTCAACAATGCTTCCTTAAATATGCGATGTTGCATATATTCCCATCAACAACACATATTAAGGATTGCATTGTTGTTGTGTATCTCGCTGTTTACTACTTATTTTCATTAACACATCCACAGTGCTACCGAGATGTAGCGATGTTGATTAGAATCTAATTGACAGCGCTATCTGAATTATGCGTTGTTGAATAGAATCTATCTGACAATGCAGTCGTAATTATGCGCTGTTAAACTGAACTCATTTTCCAAATTAACATCGTATTCGTATGTATGCACTGTTAAATTAACATTTTACATAACTGGAAAATATTTATACAACATGAGTTTACTTAAATTAACATGAAGTTGCCATGAAGTAGATTATTACTATATAATTGTGTTTATTAATACGAAACTGGATAAAATATTAAACATTACATTTTGTTAATTTATTTTTGTATTTATTAAGTATTGATAATTTTTTTATTGTGTTTATTAATAAGGAAAAGTGCAAAAATATTAAAGAGAATAATCATTCAAATAATTAACAAAAAATAGAAATTAACATCCAAAATAATTGTTTTATTACTCATTCAGATAGGCAAAAGACATTATAATGAACTAAATGATTTGATATATGCGAATATAATGAACTAAATGATTTGGTAGAAGAGGAAATAATCTTGTCCACAATTTTTTCCTCTACTCCTCTACACAAATTTTGTACAACAGTTCATTGATTTCCTTTTAAAATATGGGTCCTTTTCCCATGAAAATAAAATGGGAGAAATCAATGAACTTTAGGAAATTGCTGTAGATGATGAAGAAAAATAACTGAAAGAGATAAATAAAAATTGAAAGAGCTCAATGAACTAAATAATTCATTCCCCTTTTCCTTTTATTTACTTTCAATTGCTTCATCTCACGCAAATCTTGTATAACAGCCACCTTCCTTCTGAAATCAAAACTTGTTAAAAACCTCCTTGACATGATTTTGAAATATAAACACAATTTTTTCCTCGACTCCCCTATACAAATCTGGGTGTTTTTTTTTTCTCTTTATCACTCTTTGAAGTATTGCTCGTTTTTTTACTACTTTGTGTTTTCTTCCTCCTATCTTTATGAACATACTCTTATAGAAACATATACTCTTAGGCTCTAAGCGAAATGATGAATTAGAACATTGAGTGAACCACAATATTTATAGATGAGCAACCATTAATATTTCAACAAACAAAGAGACGTATAACTACTCAACCATTAATATTTCAACAAACGACGAGGCACAACTACTCCACCATTAATTTCTCGGACGCTTAAAAAGTCGTAAAAAATCAACAACACATAATTAAGCAAGCGCGGTTACTATGTAATCTTCAACAACACTTCCTTAAATATACGTTGTTGCATATATTCTCATCAACAACGCTTTCTATCAAATGCGCTGTTAAAAATAAATCATTCAAGTCAGCTCTAATATTACTGATGTTCAACAGTGCATTGTCAAGAATGCGTTGTTGAAGTTACACAAATTGACAGCGCATGTTTTATTATGTGCTGTTGATGTTCTTCCGCCTCATTTTCTACAGCGTCATTCAAAATTCCGCTGTTGAATGGCCGATGTTTATTATGATATATGGCATAGTGTACAAAGCTCTAAGTCTATAGATATCGCCTTTGAGTCTTCGTCTGGTTATTTGTTGCAAGATCTTCAAGCTTTCTTGCATTTTGTTTTCATTAAAACCAAGGTCAACTTCAAATATGCAAGTCTTGACTCTTTGCACTTTCAAAAAAGCTGATGCAATTTGGTTGCCTATAAATTGTCCTGTATGTGGAAAGCAGTTGCAGGAGGTTGTACCTAGGTATGTAACTTATATTGAATTTGTATTTAGTAATTACAATGCACATTTTCCACTAACTAATGTTTTGGCCAACACATATAGGTTTAGAGTGGAGGTGAGGGTTAGGTATGCGGATGACAAGCATGAAGTTTGTCTTATGGTATCGCGAATGTGAGCAATTGATCAGGGCGGTTGCTTTTGATCTTAAGGAATTTTTCTCCGTAAGTAAGTTTGTCATTATGTATTTGTTTTAATACAAACACTGTAATGCCAATTTGACTTGTAGTTTCGAACCATTTATCTTTGACAGGAGGGTTAATTGAATCTAATGTCTATTCCACGTTGACGACATTGTTACCAAGTCATTAACATTTAAGGTCAAGGTCCATCCCACATACAAGCGTTGCTCTGTCATTCAGGTTTCTATGGACTCACAAGTCATTGTTTGCTTAATGGATCACATTGTACCATATGCGGTATTGTTATGTTCATTAATTTTTATATTTGTATATTTTTTATACCAATATATTGTCTTTAACATTGGTTAAGAATCTGGTATTTTTCCAACCAGGATACCAGAACTATTGAGAAAAGGATGTCTGATGGGTGTACTGCGAAGGAGAATGATGGATATGAATGTGAAAGCAGGAATAGTCAACCTTATGCCTCACTTTTTTACTTCAATATTCTTATATATGTTGATATTTAACCGTGACGAATTAACAGCAATCATTGTCAACCTATGCTAATTATGATATAGAATATTTAGCCTATCTTACTATGCTTAAGAGGCGTGGTTCTTCTGCTCTATTTGAGGAAGCACCAGATCTTGTATTTGCACAAATGTCGTCCACAAAGAATGCCAAGCATGCCACACAATTGTTCTATGTTCTGAATTGTAGTTTCCCTTGTTTTAGGGATTGTTCCTAGTATGTCCTTAGTTTGTAATATTTTGTTATGGTTGATAACACTGTTTTTATTCCAGACAATGTGATATATGTCACAAGAATTTAGGGATGGCAATGGGGCGGAACGGACATGAGTAGTATTTTTTTGTACCCATACCTGCACTATTTATGGTATCCGTACGGATAGTAGGTATTTGCAGGTACCCAAGAGTTTTTAAGTTTCCATATATATATATATATTTATATATTTTATAATAATCAGTACATATAAAATAATTATTACATGAATAATAAAATTTATGTACATGTTAAATTTATCATATATTTCAATCATTAAAATTAGGTAACATATAATTGTAAAATAATAATAATAACATAATATATATAAATTATTTAATTAAAAAATAAATTTATAAATATGTGAGTATCTGCGGGACGGATATCATAATACCCGCTCTCACCCATAAGTTATTTTTATGGATACACGTTGTGGGCATTTTAGCGTGTATCCACAGGGTGGGTATTTTTGTCATCCCTATGAGAATTCCTGCATGTGTATTTTTCTTAAATGTTTTGTTGTTTGAAATGTTTATTTTTATTCGAAGTTCCCAATTTACATATCTATTTTTTAAACAAAGGCTAGGTATCCTTACAGTAAACATGAATTTATTGAATGTATTAATTGGGGCGTATTAGAAAAAATGTTTTATCCGTCGTATGGGCATTCAATTTATTTGATCACCTGATTATGTAAGAGGTAAAGAACTTTTTTATAGGACGGACATATGGCGTTGAGTTGATTAATGCATTAAATTGGTTGTATTGTAAGTGTGTTGAATCAATGTAACAACAAAGCGTATAATCCAAACCTCTTTCATACTACTAAATCAATATAAACCAAGATGTATAGAACTGTGAACAATATACTGAGTTACGACTAAAGGTTTTTATGGTATAGAGAACATAGATTAAGTAAAATGCAAATATGACAGTGAAATTGGAATACTTCAAAATTCAAATAGTCATGACATAAAAAGTGTAATTATGAAGGATAACTTACATTATTCAGGATTACATAGTAGTAATTTACATTTTGTCTCACTATTTTCGAAACTGCATTAATGATGTACACATGTAAATGTAAGTTACTTTAAATATTGTTTTGGATATTTCTCTCAACCAAATTATCGGCTTATGACATTCATTTGCCATGTTACATAATTATAAAATCATATGCAATGTCCCTCCTACAAGGTGATCTTGATTTCAAAATATTAATAGTTATTTAGTTCTATTTACAAAATATATTTATATGAAGATGTTACATGGTTTTAATTTGTACTTTGTTCAACTATGACAATGTAGTAGCCAAAAAACACATCTAACTTTAAAACTTGGATTCCATTTTGGACATATCTCTCATAGTAAATGATATTTTTATAACTTCCCAAATATAGTGTTACATAATTATAAATACAATTTTGATAATTAGACACAGAATGTGAACTTCATTACCATTTTGATAATTATACGAATACAGTGAATTTCACTACCATTTTGATAATTATACAAAGAAAGTGAATTTCATTACCGTTTTCATAATTACACAAAGAAAGTGTATTTCATTACAATTTTGATAATTATACAATAACCCAAATTCATTTTCATTTACCTGCCATGAGAGTGTATTTGATAACCAAAACATCATGTGCTCATTTGTATATTGTGCTTTGAAACAATCATATTTTCATAAATTAAATAAAATCATACCTTAAACTTTGGAAAGAAATTTTGCTTTTTCCAACAAGAAGGAGCTCAATGTGTTTCTGATTTGAGGGTTAATAATTGATGTGAACCTTTTGGATCAAAGGCTCTTGAACGGTCTATCTTGGTTGGTGCTTGACCAATCTCACGGTTGACTAGAGCTTTTGAGAATAAAATAAGCAGCGGAAATATGAAATTGGATAAAAGAAGATGGAATAGACTTGAGGTGAAAGCGCCACAACACTTGAAGTGTTGATAAGCCAAAGTGATGCTCGCCACAAGAACTTGGTTCTTGATAAGAACTTATAATCTTGGTTTAGCCAAGATGGTTTGGAGAATACTCTCACAAGGATTCAATCCTTAATTCACAAAGAATTTAGCTTAACTTAACTTGTTTATTCCATTGTAAAAGTCTTACATTTATAGGCAAGCCACTAGGTTCCCACGGTTGGCTAACATTAAGCTAGTAAGGCTAATGCATGGTAATCTTAACATAGGATACCATAAGCAAAATGAATCTACTCCTAAACTAGACTACATTCGGATGGTAAAGACATGAACACATGTATTTCGTGTGCTTTATTACAATTAAAAGACAAACATAATGACTTATGCCTAGGATGCCTTGGATGCCACAGTTGGATTGTGAAGAACATAGGATTCCATTTCTCCTTAAGTGCACAACTCACAATTAAGTCACATGATGAATGAGACTTGATGACTCCATGATGCCCACGGGTAGGTTTTAATGAGCTTCATAGGATTCTTGTTTGACTTCTAATTCGGAACATGTTGATTTGTTGAAGTTATGGCCTTCTTAATGGTCCTCGGGAGCAGTTATGCTTGGCATAACATTCCCTTTGTCAACGAAGGAAATTCCCTCGGCTGAATGATGAGTAATCATGCACTAAATAGCTTAGGATGCTGTTGGTGCAAGTTGGTAGGCTGCCAGCGGCTAGAACATGTGCATAATGCACCATTAATGCCCAATTAAGGTCTCCAACGGCCACATGCTAATTCCACACTAGCATCTTTGCTCCAACAACTCTGAAAGTGACTTAGGATTCATCTGGATGAAATGTGCCTAGACGAATTTAGCTCCAACAGTCCATACAAGGTGTTTAAGCATCATAAATGCTCCATTAAGCTCCTCCACTATCATATTTTGATTCCCCTCGAGCAATCCTCCTCCAACAGCTACAATAATCTTTATTTATCTGCCAAATAATATTAGACTAAGTTAGAATGACTTTGGTTCACGAAAAATACAAGTTGGTCCAAGCATACTTTTAGGCTTGGCTTGGCCATCCACGAGCCATTTTTCAAACTGGACTTTATTTATGGACAGATTTATGATTAAAACACTTAAGATAAATTAACTAAGGGTTGGACAAAAATTAGCCCACACATTTATTATCAAAATTAAAAATGTTAAGTGCTAACTAAATTGGCTAGGCCTGACTCGGCCAGGCTACGCCTAGTGCCTGATGCGACATGCTAGGTGCATACGCCTTAGTCAAATTTCCTGGCCAGGCCAGATTGGCCCAGCGCCTGGTTCAACACTTGGTGCGCCAGGGACCTCAACTCGGCCAGAGTTGTCTCGGTCAGGTTTCACGTCTGATGTGCTAGGGACCTCAACTCGGTTAGGTTTCACGCCTGATGTGCCTGGTTCCGTGCCAGAGTCAATTTTAGCGCTTGAGCCAGACCCTTGTCTTGTCTCATGTGCATGTCCTGGTCCGTCTTTGGCTTGGTCAGAACCATGGACCAAGATGCTAGTAAGCATCTTTAAACACCCTTGGGCTATTTTTGGCTCATCATCATGGATCAACCCTATGAGTTGTCCAAGGGCATTTTGAGCCCTTTTTGCCGTAGCCCTAGTCATAGGACCACTTATGCCTTCAAGGCCATCATAATCAAGGTTAGGCTCTTTGGGGTTCACATCAATAACCCAACAAACCTTCAGTTTATCCTCCATTTTTTCAATCACTCTCTTCCACATCCTTTTCCATTTTCTTCCCGTTCTTTCAACTTCCAGCGTTAAAGTCTTCTTGATAAACGTGGCAAGGATTTACAGGTGCTGCCAATAGTGGATCGACAAAAGCTATTAGTTCTATCTCTCACTTCCACCCTTCACCATCAAGTACTAATTTGTGCTATTGACAGAGAAAATATACTCTTTCTCACATTTGCCCTGCTTCTTCTTTCTTCATCATCAACAACGGTTTGTTCCTTTTTTCACTTTCTCTTCATAACCATGCTTATTATTGAATTATATTGTCATAGTGTAATGTTTCCGAATTTAATTGTGTCAATGATTTAACTCAGTTTTTAGCAATAAAAATTAGGTTAGGTCTTATTTTGATTCTTTTATACTGTTAATGGTTGTTGTTAAAGTTTTCACTACATTATGGTAAACCAATTCTTATGGTATTCTATCCCATTTCCATACATATAACATACGCCTGTAGCATTTTCGTTCAAAATAGAAGGGACTATACTCTTTCAAGATTATTGTATATTTTTGTTGAATGGTTATGGATAAGACATGTTTAATCTAAACTTTTTCCATTTTTCAGTTTAGCCATGGATAATAGTGAAGAGAAAAGAATTGCAGCCACTCAAGCAAGATTGAAAAGGAAACTGGCAATGCAAGAAAAATGGTCAAAACAGTCTCAAAATTATAGTAATCCTTAGTTTGAAATATTTCTTAATTAATGATTTATATGTTTTACTTATGTTTGTAATTTTTTTCATTATAATTACACTTTTGAAGAGGTACACCATTGGCGTAAGGAAGCAAAAATACGGTTGTGAATAAGATGAGTCGATGTGATAATCAGTTAAATCACACGTTTGTGTATCCCTCTAATGTGTTCACTCAATCAAGTGCCTTGCATAGTCCTACGCATCATAAACGGTGATGACAACCTCTAGGGGGCTGCCTTAGAATTAGGATCGTTTTAGCTTGAAGTCTGAGCTTTTTAAACTGTAATTCGTTTTTGGTGAATTGTGGGAATTTGGGGTTGTTTTGGTGAGGGAAATGGAGAAGATTTGGAGGGGGAAAGCCCCACAAGCATTGAAGCTTGATAAGCTATGAGGTTCGCCACAAGCAAGGAAGCTTGATAAAAACTTGTTAATGGTGGTCACGGCCAACCTAGGTTTAGGAGAGCTCTCAACTAAACAAAAACACAAAGGTTTAACTCAAATTCAACTTAACTCAAGATTAATGATAATTCAATTACATAAATAGGCAATCTGAATGTCTTGGACTGAAATAAAAGACTAAGTCCTAATTAACTTGCATAATAGAAAATCCTAATTAAAACTTAAAGCTAAAAATAATAATGTAATTCCTAATTAAATCAACTAGATAAGATCTTAAATAATGTAATTTTGTTGAGATATTTGTTGATTGAGTTGTTGATGCCTTGACCAAGTCTTGATCTATTTGAAGATTCACAAGCCTCTTTTGATTTCAAAATCCCCACAATTTGGAGAAGATAAGATAGTGAACCAAGTCCCTTGCCAAATTATATCTATCTTCAAACAACTGAATTTATCTATCTTCTTTTAAATTCGTTTTCCATCCATGCTTTATCTCCTTGTTTGTCTTAGAGATAAAGTGTTAGTTGAATTACCTTATCTCCTTGTTTGTCCTTATAGATAGAGTTCCTTACGTGCCTCCTTCCTTGAAATGATCATGCCTTGACTTCCATTTGCCCTAGCCACATGAAAGGCTTACCCTTGAACCTAAGTAAACTACTTGGTCATGAATATGGACCAATGTTCATGTTACAAATAAATCCCAACCCATATTACATGAATTAAATATTAAAAATACTTGAATGAAAATAAACCTAAGACTATATGAGAATGCAATCTCATTTATTTGAATCAATGAAAATAAAATAAACCTAAGTATAAAGTGACCTAAGGACATAAATGTCCTCCTCACATACCCTCTCCTGGGTCAATTGTGTCCTTTGAGACTTTAAGGATCCTTGCCTTGGCTTTGGCCCTAGTTGTAGGACCATCATCACTTCTCTTGCCCTTAGAATAAAAGGTTGCCCTTGGAGGGTTTACATCATCCCCTCCCTCTTCAAATGAATTCGTCCTCGAATTGCCTTCATTCTTACCCTTTTTTCTATCCTTGCCATGATTTTTCAAAGAATGGCTAAGTGTAGAAAAACTTTCAGCCTTGGGAGTAGGAACAATGTTAAGTGTAGGCTCGGCCCTGGACATGGCTTTTGCCTTACTTTCTTTCCTTTCTTCTTCAGTCTTAGCTCTTAGCCTCTTTTGGTCCTTATGGACTTGTTTAGGGCTCTGAGGGGCTAACACCACCATGTGACTATGGTGCATAAATGAGACCTTGTTGGTGAAACCATTATGGCTAGTATTCTTTTCATATTGCCATGGTCTCCCCAACAACATGTTGTTAGCTTCCATATGAGCCACATCACATAAGACCTCATCATGGTACTGCCCTATGGAGAAGGGTACCATGACTTGTCTATCCACAACCAACTCACCCACATCACTTAACCATAGGAGTTTATAAGGGGTGGGATGTGGTTTAGTTTCAAGGTCTAGCTTTGACACTAGCCTTTGGCTAACCACATTAGTGCAGCTACCTCCATCAATGATCAACATGCATACCTTGCCTTGGACCAAATTTGGCTAACTACATTAGTGAAGCTACCTCCATCAATGATCAACATGCATACCTTGCCTTGGACCAAACATCTTGAGTGAAATAGGTTGTATTTCTGGCTTTCTTCATGCCTCTTAACTTGGCTGCCCAAGAGCCTCCTCATCATCAAAATATCACAATTAAACATGGATGTATCATCATCACACTCCTCTCCACTAGATGGTTCGGATTGGGACTCAACGACACCATTAGTGATCACCATTGTCCTTTTTGTAGGACATTGAGAGGCAATGTGACCATGGCCAAGACACTTGAAACACTTCACGTTTCTAGTCTTCCCATTGGTCTCCATGGCTGGTTGGGTGGTTTTGTGGCTGCCCACGGCCTCCTTGGCCTTAGGGCTCTCCCTTTTTTGCTCATCTCTCCAAGAGTGGGATTTTGACGTACTAGAGGAGTAAGTACTTAGACTTCTTCCTTTTAATTTGTTGCGCCACTTTGATGGCTTTCTGAACCAAGTAATCTAACTCCACATAGGGCTGCAATTCCACCACATCCTGGATTTCTGGATTCAACCCATGAAGAAACCTAGCCGTTGTTGCTTCACGATCCTCATTGAGATTGGACCTAAGCAAGGCTAACTCCATGGCATTGAAATACTCATCTACGGTTTGAGACCCTTGAGTGAGCCTTTGTAGCTTGTTATGCAAATCTCTATTGTAAGAATGAGGTACAAACCTCCTTCTCATTGCTCTCTTCATTTCAGCCCATGTATCAATGGCTACATCCCCACATCTCACTTTGTCCTTTTGGTGCTAATCCCACCAAACCATTGCATACTCTTGAAATTCAAGGGCAGCCACCTTGAATTTCTTTGCCTCTGAATAATTGTGACAATTGAAGACTTGTTCCATCTTTAATTCCCATGCTAAATATGCCTCTGGATCACTCATCCCCAAGAAAGTAGGGACTTTGATCTTAACACCATCCAAATCTCCTCTATGCTCACGGTTTGGGCTTGTATTTGCACCCTCTCTTTGCCTTCCATGTCCACGAATTGGGCTAGCATGACCACGGCCAGGGCTGCCATGGTGCTCTCCATGTCTCCTTCCATGGCCACGGTTTGTTCCATCATGGCCACGGCTGCCATGTCTCCTTTGACTATCATAGGCACTTGAAGAATTGTGTCTATCCTCATGTCTCGGCCTCTCCTCTCTCCTAGGCCTCCTCCTTCTTCTTTCATGGTTTTGATTGCCATGATTTTGTTCATCCAGTCTTCTATCATAATGGATCCTCAACTCCTCCAATTGTTGTTGAAAAGTTTTTAATTGGGCATCCATCATGTTTTGAAGTCTCACGGTTAGTGAGGCTGATCTTGGTGAAAC
>NC_032018.1:8863403-8863648 GCF_001865875.1 Lupinus angustifolius
GCTCTGATGACCCCTTGATGACAACCTCTAGGGGGCTGCCTTAGAATTAGGATTGTTTTAGCTTGAAGTCTGAGCTTTTTAAACTGTAATTCGTTTTTGGTGAATTCTGGGAATTTGGGGTTGTTTTGGTGAGGGAAATGGAGAAGATTTGGAGGGGGAAAGCGCCACAAGCATTGAAGCTTGATAAGCTATGAGGTTCGCCACAAGCAAGGAAGCTTGATAAGAACTTGTTAATGGTGGCCACG
>NC_032018.1:8863748-8864085 GCF_001865875.1 Lupinus angustifolius
AGAAAATAGACTAAATCCTAATTAACTTGAATGATTGAAATCCTAATTAAAACTTAGGCTAAAAATAAATTATAAATAATAATGTAATTCCTAATTAAATCAAGTAGATAAGATCTTAAATAATGTAATTTTGTTGAGATATTTGTTGACTGAGCTGTTGATGCCTTGAGCAAGTCTTGATCTATTTGAAGATTCACAAGCCTCTTTTGATTTCAAAATCCCCACAATTTGGAGAAGATAAGATAGTGAACCAAGTCCTTTGCCAAATTATATCTATCTTCAAGCAACCGAATTTATCTTCAAGCAAGTTGAATAACAACTTTACAATCTAATTTCC
>NC_032018.1:8864185-8882776 GCF_001865875.1 Lupinus angustifolius
GGCCATAAATAATCTATCTTCTCCTATTTTCATGCTAACCGAATCCTCAATGTTGGTTGGAGAAGATTTGATTATGTCATTTGAATTTTTATGACTCTAGCTTCAAATGCCACGTGACAAGCTTACCCTTGAACCTAGGTGAACTACTTGGTCACGAAATATGGACCATGTTACAATTAAATCTCAACCCATATTACATGAATTAAATACTAAAATACTTGAATAAAAATAAACCTAAGACTACATGAGAATGCAATCTCATTTATTTGAATCAATAAAAAAATAAACCTAAGTAGAAAGTGACCTAAGGACATAAATGCCCTCCTCACATACCCTCTCCTTGGTCAATTGTGTCCTTTGAGACTTTAAGGACCCCTGCCTTGGCTTTGGCCCTAGTTGTAGGACCATCATCACTTCTCTTACCCTTAGAATCAAAGGTTGCCCTAGGAGGGTTTACATTAAAAGGAGTGTAGTTCAAATTCAATCACTAAATGTTAATTTGTTAAACAAGTTTTCAGAAGTCCAACACATCCTCGAAGACCATGGTCATCCTCTAACACCTCTATCATTGGTTCATGTTCTAATGTCTCTAATTGCACATCTAACATTAAGATGTTACATCACCTCAAGTCGGGTACTCATATTGTTAGTCAAAATACATATGTGTATACTTCAAGTCCATCAAATGGTTTGGCACCTAGCATTGACATGGTTGACGTTGTTGATGGTAAAATTGTTGTGAATGTCCATTTATTATTAATATAATAGTTATTGTTCATATACATAACTTATATATATTGCTTTGGTTGTAGGTGATAGCCAAAGTGTATATTGTAATGGATTCCACTAAAGTGGCCTCTTGTAATAACCTATTACTTCATATTGCTTAGCTAATGATCATATAAATGTAACATAGTTACATAATAATAGGCGGACATTATTTTGATATTGGCGATACAACATATGAATATCGTTATTGCCAAGACTGCATGTGGTATCAAGAAAGGATCCTAAAACATAAACCTCCAAAAAAAATCCCAATTTTCAATTGGCTTGTGGAGTTGGCAAAATCCAACTTCATTGGTTGATGACTCCTCCTACTACACTATCACATCTTCTATTTGATAGACACTCAATTGATAGTAAGAACTATCAACAATACATTAGAGCATATAATATGATGTTTGCTTTCACATTGTTGGGAGCAAAGCTTGACAAGTCCTTCAACGAGGGAAGAAGACCTCCTTCATTTAGGATACAAGGTCAATCATGCCATCTTATTGGTAGTTTATTGCCCATGCCCGAAAATGTTCCGTAATTTGCACAACTGTAAATATATGATACTGAGAATGAAATACAAAATAGACTTGTAGGGTTAAGGTACACTATACTTTCGTACATATAATTTCATGCATTGTAATTGTTGGATGTTTTTTTAAGTATTTAAAGATATTGTCTCTAATATATAAACCATATTTTGCCTATAACAGTAATCAATCCCAATTGGATCCACAAAGTGTTTGTCAATTGTCTACAATGCTGGATGAGCATAACACTCATGTTAAGCCATTTAGAATGGTTAAAGAGCGTTATCAACATTCAACAATAAGTGACCCGAAGCTAAAATTGATTTCTAATAGAGTTGCTAATGGAAGAATTTATAATCTTCCAGCTGTTTCAGATGTTGTTGCCCTTATTGTTGGTAATGTTGACAATTCGCCATAGAGAGACATAGTTTTGGAGAAGCTAAGTGGTAAACTTAAAAGAATTAACGAGTTGCATACAAGTTATCTTGGTTATCAATACCTTCTTCTTTTTCCTTACGGTGAGGATGAGTATAGGCATGATGTTTGTTATAGTGTTGCATGTTCCAAGCAATACAAAAGAAATAGAGTTACAATCAAATATCAGATGTGTTATCATTTACAAACTAGAAAAAACGAGCCACATACAATATTAAGGTCAATGAGACTTTTTCAACAATTTAATGTTGATGGTTATTGTATGATGGAGTCAGATAGGCTGAACTGGGTTAGGAACAACCAAACACAATTGAGAGTTGATAAGTATAGTAATATGAATTCAAGCACTGACCCGAGCGATAGCCAAGCATCTAACAAGGGAATAAGAATCAAATTGCCTTCATCATTTGTTGGTGGTTGAAGATATATGGATCAATTGTACTTTAATTGAATGACCATTTGTAGTTATGTTGGATTTGCAGATCTTTTATTACATTCACATGTAATCCAAACTGACTCGAGATTAAAAGGCTTCTTGACCCAATACATTTGAAACCACAAGATCAGCCAGATATAATTTCAAGGGTATTGAAAATCAAATTTGATCATCTCCTAACAGATTTGAAGAAATGTCATATTCTTGGAAAAGTGCTTGGATGTAAGTGTAATTCAGTCCACATATTTATAAACTCATTCATGTCTTCATGATTATTTGCATTATTGATTTTGTAATAGTATAGAATCATCATTTGCTAACATTGTACTAATCTTTGCCTTGCAAATATGTACACAATAGAGTTTCGGAAAAGGGGATTGCCTCATGCTCATATTCTTTTATTCTTACATCCATCTTCAAAATATCCATCACTCGCATATATTGACAAGATAATTATTGTTGAAATACCTAACCCTGTTCAAGATGAAGAAATATATGACATGGTCAAATTTCATATGGTTCATGGCCCTTGTGGATATACAAACATTAAGTCACCTTGTATGAATAATGGAATGTGCTCAAAATACTATCCAAAGAAATTTCAGAATTCTACCATTATTGATCAAGATGGTTATCCTATTTGTAGGAGACGGGATAATGGTCATAGAATTGATAAAAATGGTTGTATGCTTGACAATTGTCATATTATCCCTTATAATTGCAAGTTTCTTTTGAAATATCAAGCACATATCAACGTGGAATGGTGTAATCAAAGTACTTCAATCAAGTATTTATTTAAATAGATTCACAAAGGTTATGATCATGTAACATCTGCTATTGTTCCTATAGAAAATGGAAATGGGTCTAAACTGAAGCTATAGATGAAATCAAACAATATATTGATTGCAGATATATATCACCATGTGAGGCATGTTGGAGGATATATTTTTTTTAAATACATGGCAGATCACCGGTAGTCATAAGATTATATTTTCATCTTGAAAATGAAAACTATGTTATATTTAATGACTGTGAAGGTATTGATGATATCCTTTCTAAGCCCACAATTAAAGAATCAATGTTTACATATTGGCTTTAAGCAAACAAAAAGTATGTTTCTATCAAAAAATTGACATATTCATAGTTTTTTGTCTCCAAATTTGTATACATAAGTGGTACTAGAGTGTGGAAACCAAGGAAGCAAGGTTATGCAATTGGTAGGCTCATTTGGGTTCCTCCAAGTACTAGGGGAACTATTTTATTTGAGAATGATACTAACTGCAATCAAGGGACCATGTAGTTATGAAGACATTAGGATTGTGGGTAATGTGGTTTACCCTACTAAGAGAATGATATTGATTGAAATCAAGGGACCATTTAGTTCAGTTACATGTAAATTTACATTGTTATCTCACAAGCAAAGTATCAATACTTTAAATTTTCTAAATGTTACAAATATTGTTACTGACACTTACATTTTATTAGATAAGCAAATGGCAATTTTTGACAAGGTCATGAAAGTTTTAAATGATGGAATTGGTGGCACTTTCTTCCGTTATAGTTATGATGGTACTAGTAAAACTTTCATGTGGAGAATATTAGCTTCAACGTTACGTTCAGAAAATCACATTGTTTGTATTGTTGCATCGAATGCAATAACTTCTTTGTTGTTACCTGGAGGAAGAAAATCACACTCAAAGTTTGCTATACTTGTTACATCCCTAGAAAACTCATCTTGCAACATTCATCACGGAAGTGAACCTGATGAACTATTAAAACAAACGAAATTGATCATATAGGATGAAGCTCCAATGACACACAAGTTTTGTTTTGAGGCTTTGGATAAGACTCTGAACGATATCATGAGCTTCAAAGAAAATATAGATTCCAATTTTGGCGGCAAAGTCATTATTTTTTGTGGTGATTTTTCGTTCAAACATCATCAATGCAACAATTGATGCTTCATGTCTATGACATGATTGTCGGGTATTAAATTTGACAAAAAATATGCGCTTACAAAATAGCATGAATAACACAAATCATTTACAAACTAAACAATTTGAACAATAGATTTTAGATGTAGGTGATAAAAAATTGTCTGAACCACATATGGTTATGCATTTGATTGAATATACCTCGTCAATTTCTAATACCTAATTATAATGATCCTATACATGCGATAGTTTCAAGTACATATCCAACTTTAATACATGAATACTTGAATGAGGAGTTCCTACAATGTACAACTATTTTAGCTTCAACAATTGAGATTATTAATGAAATAAATGATTATGTTTTGTCATCGATTTCAGGTAAACCTTTCAAACTTCACTTTTGTTATATAGTCATAATTTTTTGTATGATTTAATTGACAAATTTATTTGTAAATGAAGGTGATGAAAGGGAGTATTTGAGTTCAGTTTCTGTTAAAAGGTCAGACTCTAATGACAGCGAAGCACTTGAAGGACTTACTCCTGAGTTTCTAAACTCATTAAGAACTTTAGAGCTACCAAATCACAAAATCAAATTGAATATAGGAACTCCAATAATGTTTTTGAGAAATATAGATCAATCAGAGGGATTATGCAATGGAACAATAATGATTATAAGTAGGTTGACAAATCATGTCATTGAGGCAGGAATAATAACAGATAAAAATGTTGGTAAAATTTTCTATATAACACGAACGAGTATGTCTCATCACAAGCATTATGGCCTATCAAATTAAAAATGAGACAATTTCCATTGATTGTTTCATATGCTATGAATATCAACAAGTCGTAGGGCCATTCCCTAGCAAGTTTTGGGTTACAGTTACTTGGGCCTGTTTTTAGTGATGGTCAACTATATGTCGTCTTATCAAGAATTCAAAGTATGGAAGGATTGAAGATTTTAATACATGTCAAAGAAGGAAAATCATGTTCTACTACAATCAATGTGGTTTTTAAGGAAAGATTTTCAAAACCTATAAATAGGTAACTTCAACTTCATTTTAAATATGGTTATATTTTATTATTACAAATAAACTCTACTTATTATATTTTTTCCATGCATTTGTTCTATAATAAACTAATTTCAATACATTCAACAATATTGCAAGTCATATATGATCATACGTTGAAAGATGACACCTAATTTCATTTTTTTTTATATTAATTGTATGTTACATCTCACATGTAAACATTCTTGTTACATGAGTCTTATATAATTATATATAAATGTTTCTTACATAATATTCAAACAGTTGTGTTGTCGAACTTGTGTAAAAACAAATTGTCCCGTGCGAATATACGGGTAACTTACTAGTATATTTAAAGGGAAAGTTTTTAGTGTAGCCTTTCAATTCCCTACAAAGGCCAGACAATTTTGTAAAAATAAATTATTGTTATTTTTTTATATTTTAATTAATTTATTGGCTTAAACAATAAATAAAATGCTATCAAATATCCAAATGAGATATACCTCTTTATATACCTCTATCAAATGCTATAAATTTATAGTTAAGATAATGTTTTCTTTTGATGGTGAAAGAGAAGTTGTTACAAGAAGGAAGATAAAAATGGAAAATTTATTGCAAGCCCAAAATTAAAATCAATTGATACAATAATATTTTTTTATGAATGAAGGTCAAAAGAATAATGAAACAGATTGAGATTAAAAATATTATCTAAAACATATTTATGAAAATCATACTAATTTTTGTCGGTTCAATCGAAACACTAGTGAATCGGTCTCTATACCAGTATGACATAACAATTATATCAGCCAAAATTGGACAGAAGTGATCAAAACCAATCGGTTTTCATTTAAATCATGTTGGATATATTGACTGGTTTTCATTTAAAATTATAAAAAATTATGAATGTGACTTAATCTAACCAAAATTATATTGCGGAGAATAAAACACATCAAAATTACATTTGTTTATACTTATAAAACATAGTATATCACCAAGTCAAATATTTTGTTTTAACAAATGATTTAAATCAAAAAATCCTATATTCGGTGGGTTAAGAGAAAATGTGTGATAACTGTGTTCATGGCTCATAGCATTTCAGCACATTCTAAACCTCCAGAAAAACCTCCTGATTAGGGGGATTCTAGGTTGCATGTCGATATGATGATGTCGTTTAGGGATAAAATGTTAGCTGATAGTCAACCGATGTCAGTTCAAAAGGAGATTGATTTCGTGGCTAATAGTCTGGCGCATGTGGAGCTGATTGGTGGAAACCGCTTACTCCCAATTGTATCAGTTTCTAATAGTGTTATCACTAACTATAGCAGGGAATGGCAGGATTTGATGATAGTCACTCTCATTGGCAAAAGGTTAGGTTTCAAGATCATGCATGAGAACTTGAAATATGCTTGGAAGCTTGCGGGAGATTTCGACTTGATGAATATAGAGAATGGCTATTTCATGGTCAAATTCAGTCAAGCTCAAGGAAGAGAACAGGTTCTTCAAGGAGGTTCGTGGATGATTTTTTACCATTATGTTGCTATTATAGCATGGTCTCCCGAATTTGATTCCACAACAGCCACAGTTTCTAAGACCCTAGTTTGGATTCTCCATATGGGGTTGAATATGTTATTCTATGATAAGAATCTTCTTATCCCAATTGCTTCCACAATCGGTCGAGTTTTCAAAATAGACCCTAATATCTCAAGTTTTGCAAGAGGAAGGTTTGATAGGATTTCTGTGGAGTTGTGAATTGTTCGGCGGGTGCTAGCATTGATGAAGCAATTAATTCGGACGTTATCCCCGGAAAAAACTTTAATGAAATGCATGGAACTTGGCTGATTATTTCTCGCAAAAAACAGAATAGTAAACCAGGTAAGGGTCCTAATAGTAATGCTGAAAATAATCAAGAATTTATTGAAAATAGATTAAGTATATTTTTGGAGGATATGAGATATTTAAGGCACGTTAAGAATGGAAGAAGGGACCATGGTACTAATTTTGGAGAGAAGGCAAGAGTTTTTACCAACAAAAAAGTTTGAGAATTGAAAATAATGAGAGAATTATTGGGGACATGGTATCACATCCTAGGCAAATGGCTACTCCATTTACGGAGGATTCTTGTGACATGAATGCTGAGAATCTGGGCAATGATAACCAGTCCTTAATGCATAAAAAATCTACATATTACCAAACCATTCCTCTCGATCTTAATCAGTCAAAAGGCAAGCAAAATACCAAGAAATTAATTCAAGATTTTGTTTGTAACACTTTGTTTTTCCAAACCTTATTAACTTCGTTAATAGTAGATTATTAAGAGATTAATTTTAATATTTAATCAACGAGGATTCAAGCAAAACTTCAATAGAGTTTTAATCTTAGAATGTTCCTATTTGGATTGCTTTATTTTTGTAAAGCTTTTGGAGAGAGAAAATTTCCAAGACGAGTAAAGGCCCTAATTTTGCCGTAATTGACTCAAACCTGGTTTTGAGGTTTGATAACTCAGAATTGAATTCCAATCACACCAATAGCTTTTAAAAACTAATTCTATGCAAAATGGATATAAAGTTATCTTATATTGCTACTAGGGATATTTTTTTGGAAGATTTGTACTTTCAAAGGTTTTAAATGAAACATAGTCTCTATGGGTGTCATTTGAGTCATTTTAAATTATCGAGATAGTTTTGCTCGATCTTTATATACTGTTAAACCTTATGGAGGTTTTATTTTTAAAACTTGCAAGATCCTACTTTGAAGTCTTACATTGTATTAGTGTAACGATTATATTATTTCAAATTATGTTTTAGTTCGTGCTTATCATATATAAATCTTAGATCGAGTAATTACATAATACTCGATTATGGTTATCCAATAAGTACTCAAATGCGAATAAAAAGAGTCGTTGGAGACTTGTCTAAACAAGCCACTTTATGTCAAATCTTGTCGCACATAGTCACTTCATTCACTTTACATACTAATATCTCCATAATCTACTTTCATCATTACATCTACTTGCCTTTTTCTCTCTCCAAAAGTTCCTAAGCTTTGGCCTATAAATATAGATGATGTGGGAAAGTTAGGAACTCAGTTCCCTTTATCTTTCCTTGCCAAAACCGTGGCCTCACCCTAAGGAAGAAGAAGGTGTATTCTTCAACTTGTTTTCTTGATTCCTCTTAATCCGATTGTTAGATTTTTAAGATTTTTTAGTATGTAGTTTATATGTATGTAATAGATGTTTTGAATGGTTGAATTTTCCAAAACGATTTCTCTAACTCATATTACTCATAATCTCTTATTCTTGAAGTCTTATGCATTTTTTCTTCTAAGTTGAGTTTGATTCTTAGTTTTGCTTTAGTTGTTCATAGATGAAGGAGCTTGGCTTGAAATAGAAAACAAAACTTCTCATTCTTCTCTTGTAAAACCATGGCCCCTAATGGGATAAGCCCATTAGATTTTGGTGATTATTTGTGTAGAAATGTTAAGAGTTATATTAAACTAGTTAGTTTTTGGAGTGTGTTCAAGTGCATGCCACAACTCATGGCCTTGTTTTCATCCCCCAAGGTTGTGAGTTTGTTTAGGAAAGACAGAAAGAAAGTTATTCTTAAAAATGTTAAGTTCAAAGTTTTTAGTGTTTAAAATGTAATGGTTATAAAATATTTAGTGATTAGATGTTAATGGTTTCACTACAAAAATCCTTTTGCCTTGGGTTAATGAGGGAATGAGTTTAGTGAACACCCCTTGGAAGGCCATTGGGGCCGTGAGCTAGGGGAGGCAAAAGGATGAGTTTTTAAATTTTTTAAGTATTGAAGGGTTTGATTTTTTTTTACTAGAGTTGAAGTGTTGCAAAGTTTGGATTTTTGTATAAGTTAAAGTGTTATTTTTATCAAAGTTACATTGCTTTAAAGTATTAATTTTATACGAGTAGTATTACTTTAAACTGTTGTTTTTAATAAAATTACTTTCCTTTAAAGTGACATTCATTTTCAAGAGTTGGCTTATTGATGTCTTCCAATGATAAATGAAGATTAAAAAATATCGACATGGAATTGGATTGATGGAAAGTAATCGAGTTTATGTTAATAAACTACTTAAGTAATTACATAGTGTTACTTATGTCATAAGTAAAGTTTTCAATTGGAATGTTTTTTAATTTCATTATCTTGTATGATGTTGATGAATGTTGGAGAAGATTGCGACGCTGGACAACCAGAGTCAGTACTCTCACCTACCATTGGAGAAGTGATACACTCAAGATCATCAAGTGACGGAGAAGCATCATCACACAATGGTTTTAGAATATGACATCGAAAACTCATAAAATTCCTCAAGAGTTTGGAGATGTCTCGAGTGTTAAGAATGCATGCCTTTAATTAATTGTCTATATGTTTGAATTAAAGAGTGTGTGACTTCTTTACTATGTCATGTTATTTGGATTGTGTCTTATATTTATTTTTCTTGATGAGTTGTTCTAATAACCATGAATAAACATTACCTATATTATACTACTTTTTGCAATATAATATGTTGTGTGCTTAATATAAATGTTTGCTTGTTGTTCACAAAACATGAAAAGAATGATGTTGATAATGGGAAGAACATTAATTAGGACTCCACCAAGTAGAAGTGAGTGGTTGCGAGATGAGAAAGCAATGCCTTAGGGTGTAAGGATGAAAAGAACATGAGTGTAGTCTTGTTCTAGATTTTAAGAGGTCTTGAGGATGAGAATCCAAGTAAGAGTTCGAAAGGTTAAAGTAACCTATTTTTGAAAAGTTTTTGATATGGGAAGTCTTGGGAATGTGAGTAAGGTTATATAAAATACATAAGAAAGGATCGTTGTCCTAAAGATGTAACAAATACCTATCTAATAAGAGCATAATGTGAATGTTATTCACCAGTAGTATGGGATATTGGTGGTAGAAGTTTACTTATGGCGCTTTTGATGAGGCGATGAAATATCAGCAAGGGCAAGGCCCGAAGTTTATGTTTCTACCTATTATGTGTTGTCTGACTATAAGTGGCGATTGTTGTTGGGTTGTCCGGGATGAATCAATGATGAGTCTTAGGTGTGGTGAGGTTTTCTTACGATATGTTATGGTTTACGATTGGGTCCCACAAGAAGCATTCCTTTGGGAGATGTCTTAGGATGGGTCGATCACGTGTAAAAGAATGGTTAAAAGATTTAATCTTGCTAGATTCGGTTAGTATGCATACTCATATGTTAATGAACTAGTGGAGAAGAAATTGATGGGAGACGATGGGCCCCAAGATGTCGAAAGGGGTGGTGATGCGTCAGTAAAGCCTTGAGGGAGCATCTAGGGGGGACAGTCCAGTGAGTGTCCGTAATGAATTCTCCGTTGAACCAGGATAGTCTCACATAGCTAACTAGATAATCTCTGGCACCCCCTTTGAGATAAATCATGGACTGCTGGAGAGGGAACCAGAAAGCATTTGATAAGACACTATCCATATATGGACAGTTCTGTTGGGAACTGATTGATCTCATATCCTTTTATAGGTATGTTTGGGTGCGATCAAAATGACTTGGTATGGAACCTGTACTCTCAGTAAGTTTCTAACTAGTTAATTGGGAGGATATATTTTAGGAGTAAGGGGGAAAGTACCACACATAGCATGTATCATATTGTACTCAAGGGTATTAATCCTTGTATCCTAAGTACAAGCATCATTCATCATATGCATTTATCCTTGCTAATTACATGTTATATTTGTTATATATGTTGTATGTTTGTCATCTTGATGTTGTATTATGAGTAATTCCATGATGTCAATGAATTGCATTCATTAGATGTCTTACTTCCTTTCTTTTTGTTGTACTAGTATATATTGGTAATTCAAAATGGACTATCCTTCTATGATCCGGAACTTCCAATTCACCATGGTCTCGGAGGGGGCATGGAGGGAAGATGGTGATCGATGTACTTAAACAAGACCATGTCATATAACCATGGAGACATTTTGTGACGACACAACCATCTGTATCCCTTCACTGTATGCAGTCAAAGAGGTGTCAATCACTTTCCTAATACGAGGCTGATGATATTAGTATCATTCACGTCTTCGAGTTTACTGAGTTACCCGTTGGTGGAGCAGGATATGTTGATCCCCCATTTCACCTCTACTACTAGATTCACTACTACTAGCGGACTTGTTGCCATTAGTCCTATATATCATGAGGGATTGAGTGAGGGAGATTCCCCCAGACTTTGGGAAAGAGGAGACGATCCGCTTATTCAGAAGACATTGATGAGATGGTTAGGACTAGTGATGTGGCAAGACCATCTCAGAGGCGGAGAGTTGGTAGCGAGGAGATGAGTTCTTCATAGCCGATCTAGGACAATTATTGGGCAATACCTTCCTCGCGGGAAATGATGAGGGAGGGGAGCGGAGGAGCTGTGATGGAGATGAGGGTCATATTGGAGGATGATACTGAAGTTGATGATTGTGTAGAGTTGGTTGTTATAGAGGATACAGTTGAGTTGGAGGATCTAGCCTCATATTCTAACGACGAGGTAGTTGCTCTAGTCAGGGCGGGCACGAGAGCGGTAGCCATGGCTAACAAGGATGATACCGAGGAGGATCTGAGTGAGGGATCTAGTGTGTGTTTCAATCAAGTGGCTAGTTGTTAGGAGCCTCTTAGTCTTTTCATTTTGAGGTGTACATGGAAACCTATAGATGAAACACTTATGTAGGTTTGATGCCCCCGATTTTATTTTGTATATTTTGAAATCCTTATGTATATTTTGGATAGCTTATAGCGATGCACTTTCTGCTGGTTATTTTGGATACAATATAATATTATGTATATTTGATCGGGCAACACCTTGCTGGTGTGTGTTGTATGGTCAAGTCTCCTTTTATATTCTATTATGATATAAGGAACTTTTTAGAGAACATGTTTATGTATTATTATTTTTCTATTCATGAAGCTTTTATATATTTTAATTCCGCAAAAACGAGTTGAGAAAATGTGGTGTTCCGATTTTGATTATGATTTCGAGAGAACATGATCTTACTTACGGATTATGCTTTTTTTTAATAAAAAAATCACCTGAACTTCTCCAATAAAATATTAGTATTAAAAATATTATTTTATTATTATTATTTTGGTGCGTTATAGTGCTAAAACTAAAGAATGCAGGTTGGGAACTGGATCTTCTATGGGGAATACTACTATGCCTCTGATTTGGAGGAGCATTAGGAAAGGAATTAATGAGGCTGCTTTAGCTAGTGGAGGAATTAATGAAGCATATGGTTTACCAAATTCTGGGCAGCAAACTTGGAATGAATGCATGCATGAGGTGGGCTTGTCATTGGATGTTGGAGGTGGGCTACTTGGGGAAATGCAACCCATGCATGGGAAATCCTCATCACCATCCAACTCTCCCATGCATACGGGTATGGACAAATGTGACAGGCAAGAGGTATGTGTGGGCATTTCAAACACTTCAAACTTGTTTATTCTTCCTAGCAAGGCTAATCGTGAGATTGTATACCTCATTAATAATGTCCAAGATAACCGATATATGGAAGGGGTTGATGGAAACTCCACTGTCGTTTCTTATTTGGGATATATGGTAGACCTTGGCAAGACTAAGGATGTCCATGATAACACTATGGATTGCTTTTAGTGTGATTTTGGAGGTTTTCTTACATTATTTTTATAAGTTAGAATTTAAGGACTTCACTATTTTGTTTTGGAATATTCGTGGAGCTATCAATAAAGATGGACGTCGCCATACTAAGGAGTTGGTGAGAAGATATAAGTCTTCGCTTATCATTTTAGTGGAGACACATTGTTAATTCAATTCTTCCAATGCGTTTTGGAATTCTCAGGGGTATGTGGAGAGTGGAATTGTTGAATATTTAGGACATGCGGGTGGCATCTGGACTCTCTTAATTAAAGGTGGTAACTTTAGCACCTCTATTTTTGATATATGCTCTCAAACCATTGTTGGGTATCAGCCGGTCAAAACACACCTAGAAGGGGGAGTTGAATAGGTGTAGCGATTACTCATTCCGCTTTTCTGATATATTTCGCATAACTGAAAAATGCTGCACTTTATCGATTAAGCTTGGTTTTGATGGATTAAGTAGTGTTTGGACTTGAACGATTATGCTTAGGGATAATCGATTATCCTGAATCTTGCACTTTTTGATTTTATGTTTGCTTGCATAATAATTTACCGATACCAATTTTTACACAACCAATTGATTAGTGAATGATAGCTAAAAATATTCTAACAGACAACTCAGATTAAGTCAATTAACAAAAATGTATAGATCAAAAGTAAAGGAGATAAGGGATAGAAAATTGTGCACAAGGAATTTTTATCCTAGTTCGTTTGTGGTCCACTGCAAACTACATTCAAGCCTCACCTTATGATCTTGAGAGATTTTTCTTCATTATTGAAATTGTATTTGTTTACATGCACACTTCCAATTACAATAAAAACTAAGCCGCTTCTTTCTTGGCACCTATAAGCTTAACAACCTTTGTTTGACCTATCTAACTTGTCTACTTGGATCTCCTATCCTTTCGCGATTTTCCCCCAGCCTTAGTACCGCTCGAACCAAGACCTCCTTATCTCTATGAAGTTTATCATGATCTCTCTTGAGGTGAAACTACTCACCAAGAGATCAACTTCCTTGTTCGTTATTGTTTTTGATGAGTTGTCTTTAATACTTAATACTTGTATACAACAATTAAACTCAATCTAAAATCTAAGCGGAAAAATCCACAAGAACCTAATCTAAGTGAGACTTAATGCATAAGGTTTTCGTAAAATTGATTTGCTCACTTTTCAGAAAAAGATTTTCCTCACTTCACTCTACAATAAATTAAGAAAACTATGCAAGAATGTAATGCATTGAAACCTAGAGATAAATGCAATGATTTGAGTAAAATTATAAAGTCCTAAGTCTATAGATATCACCCTTGAGTCTTCGGCTTGTTTTTTGTTGTAAGATTTTCAAGCTTACTTGTATGTCCATTGTCTTCATCAAAACTAAGGTCAGCTTCAAATATGCAAGTTTTGACTCTTTGCACTTTCAATCTCCCCCTTTTTTATAATGACAAACTCTACACCAAATTCTTGTTTTATGAGCTTGATGATGATCAGCAAGTGTTTGCAAAAGGTTGATTAATTTCAAAGTTGTGTTGCTCCCCCTCACTTTCTTATCCCCCTCAACCAAACAACAAGGTGAAAATATTTAACCGAGTGTAGGTAGCCTACTCACGGAAGCATAACAACCTAAAAACACTTCAAACAACAACAAAATATTTCTCACCCTTTTGACATAATAAAAAGTATAGGCATTAAAATGATAGTATTTGGTCAAAAGTAAGAAGAGATGTAAAAGTTTGTGAAAAGAAACTGATCTTAATTGATTAAGTATGGGCTATAATTGATTAAACAGTTTTAAGAAGCTTAAACAAATGCACAAATATCTATATTTAATCAATTAACATATGCCTATAATCGATTAAATTGACTAAAAACATAATATGGACAACATTTATATGACATACCCATCATGTATATAAACAATCAGGCATTCAGTGATTAATATGACAAATTTATTTAGTTAAGGCATAATATTAATCAAACATATATGATATACACGCAAGATAAGATCAAGATTCTCATAAAACCATTATCCATAAACCATCGACATAATTAAACAAAGTTCAACAATATATGAAAATAGGAATTTGCAATAAGTACATAACAAGAGTTTAAAAAACATATTACAAATAGGAAATACAATACCCAAATGAAAGATAATGTACATGACCCAAAAATAGAAGCTAACAACAAAATATAATATCATAAGATCTAGACACTCCTAAACTACTCCTGAGGTGGTGAAGGAGGTTGTCTTGCTTGTGGATGCATAATGTCATTGATGGTCCTGATAAGGAAATCTAAGTGGTTAATCTTTTCATTAAACCTTTCACATGGTCTCTCAAACCCCGATTGGATCATTTTTCTCAGAGACTCATAATGTGTGTCAATACGAGTATTTAGCCTCTGTTCCATAGCATCCAAATGAGCTATCCCGAAAGGCAGTCCTTGAGGCATAGCAGCAACCTCCCCCAGATTCTTAGGAATCTGCTCATCCATAGCAGTAGGAACATCTTCATCCGACATATCTAAATCCACAGTGGTGTTGTGATCTTCCTAGTACTGTCAGGCATTATAATACTTGTATATTCCTATTTTGTGGATCAGATTGTCACTAATCAAGTGCTCACGAGATTAAATAATCACCATATCTGAAGTATCTATTTCTAGATAATCAATGATCCGAGATATAAAACTATCATATGCAAGCAGCTTAGATTGAGAGGTTGAAATACCATACATCACCTTAAGAATTTTCTCAGGCTAGTTTATCAGAATGTTTTTTCGAATAGAAAACATGAATTTCAGGTTATTAATAGTTGGTTTGGCATGGATTGTGTTTCTCTATACTAGTATATATGTCACTATGTAAGGAAGAAGTCGGTTTTCCACCGATAATGATCCAACTTTGTTTAGTTCACCTTTCACATACAAATGTGGTCCTATAAGACAAGATTTTTACATTTTAGTTACGTCAAATGAGTTCCATAACTCATTTGAATAGCCCCTTAAGACATAACCATCATTGGATAGCCCACCCATAATCAGAAATAAGTTTTCATTCAACTCAAATAATTTCCCCGAAACCATTAACCAACAACATACATCCTTATATCAAAAATTGGCATAAAATTCCCTAACAAGAGTAAGGTATACCTTTCCATTAAGCTCAAGAAACTGAACCACTCCCTATATTTCCAACCCATGAGGAAACTCGACTTTCTCCCTTGGAATTTAGCTAAGCGGGTTTCTTGAAGGATTAGTGAATAATAGGGGTCACCTTGATCCCTTCTATCACCGCAGCCAGATGAAGAGCCAATTTTAGTTCTTCTTGAATGGTTTGTCATAGTTTTGACTCTATTTTTTCCCATCTGCCATAATTCTAGGATTGGAGTGGTTTAATAGATTATATAATCGATTTAATGTGTTTCTGGGCTAGGGTTTGGAATTGGGGAAGAATCTAGGTTTTCAAATTTCTGTTCATTGAGGGGTTAATTTATGTCTAATAAGGCTTATTGGGGCTCAGTTTAGGTTCCTATATGATTAGGATAGATCAATTTCACCAATTGATTGAGAAATGGTAGGTATTTTGAGATTAGGGTTTGAGAAATCTTTCTCAAACGTATATTGAATCTGATATAGGTTATTATCGTTAATCGATTAAGGCACCTTTTAATCGATTAAAACACATTAAAGTCCTAAATATTTTTGAAACAATTGAGCCAATGTAATCGATTAATGAAATAATTAATCTGTTAAGTGTTAGAAAACAAAAATGCTTAAGCTACTATAACTCAGCTTAATATACTATAACACAGGTTAATCGATTATTATCAGCAAAATCACATATTTGAGTACATTTTTTAGAATGACATGGCATGCTAAGACACTTAACTTGAGAATCTCTTCTAGGAAGAATTAAATACTTCTAGCAGATAAGCACAGAATCATGAATACAATTTATAAATACAAAGGAATCATGCATTCAACATATATTACATAGATAAGCATATTGATCATGCAACAACGCACAATACCATCAACCAAACTAGTTGAGATATTGTTCATCAATAATTTCAAATTCTCTTCTAAGAACAAAGAAAGTATCCCGTGGAATGGGCTTAGTGAAAATATATGCTAGTAGTTTAGTGGTTTCAAAAAATTCAAGCACACAATCACCTTTTTGAACATGATCACACAAGAAATGATGTCATATTTCTATATCCTTAGTTCTAAGATGCAAAATGGGATTCTTTGATAGGTTTATGGCACTTGTATTATATCATTTAATGGGTATCTTTTCTAGCGTGAGAGTGAAATCCATAAATTGATGCTTCATCCAAAGGATTTGAGCGCAACACACACCGGTGGTGATGTACTCTGCTTCGGCGGTGGATAAAGCAACACAAGCTTGCTTTTTTTTGTCCCATGACACTAAGGAGCTGCCTAAGACGTGGCAAGTTTCTGTAGTGCTTTTCTAATCAAATTTACAACCAAAAAAATCGGAACATCCTACCAAGGATAGTGAGGCATCCCTTGGATACTATAATCCCATATTTTGGGTTCCCTTAAGATATCTCATGATTCATTTAATATAACTAAAATGCGATTCTTTAGGCATATATTGATATCTCACACACATGCAAACACAAAACATTATATCAGGGCGACACGTAGTTAAATATAGTAATGAGCCTATTATGCCGCGACATTTAGTTACCTCTACTGCTTTTCCTTTTTCATCTTTGTCTAACTAACATGAGGATGTCATCGGTGTAGCGTTGTGTTGACTTTCCCCTTACGAACCCCTTTTCTAAAAGAAAAGTACTCAGTTTATCATATGAAGCTCGAGGAGCTTGTTTCAGGCCATAAAGTGCCTTTTTGAGTTTATACACATGGTTGGGGAACTTATAGTTTTCAAAACCGGGCGGTTGTTCAACATAAACCTCCTCTTAAATGAATCCAAACAAGAAGGTGCTCTTGACATCCATTAGGAACAAATTAAAATCCATGATCGATGCAAATGCCAATATCATCCTAATGGCCTCTAACCATGCAAAACGGGTGTAGATCTCATCGTAATCAATACCTTCCTCTTAGTTGTATCCCTTGGACACAAGGTGTGCTTTGTTTCGTATTATTAAGTCAAATTCATTAAGTTTGTTTCTGAAGACCCATTTGGTGCCAATTAAGGGATGGTCTTTTGGTTTGGGAACCAAGTCCCACACATTACTACCTTCAAATTGGTTTAGCTTTTCTTGCATAGGTATACCCTATTGCTCATCCTCTATGCCTTCATCTACGGTCTTAGGCTCTATTTGACATATGAAAGCTACAAAATTACAAAAATTACGCAAAGAATTACGGGTTACCACCCTCGTACAAATATTACATATTGTCGCGACCCGATTTTCGCTTGGAAGACCGGCCCTACGACTTGGGAGGAGGCGAACTCAATTTCTACCTCTCCCGATTGATTTGGAGTCGCCACTACGTTTTTTGCGGTTAAAACGTAGAAAACTCTATAGTAAGCCCAATTAGGATAATCTGGTCTTTAGACGGAGAGATTCTAAATTCGGGAGTCGATTACGGATCGGGGAAGGTATTAGCACCCCGTCCGCCCGTATTAAAACGGTACCCTCGCTAATATCATGGACTTTTATACCCTTAACAATTATTCATTTAAAATGTATTAAAACGGTACCCTCGCTAATATCATGGACTTTTATACCCTTAACAATTATTCATTTAAAATGTATTAAAACGGTACCCTCGCTAATATCATGGACTTTTATACCCTTAACAATTATT
>NC_032018.1:8882876-8901332 GCF_001865875.1 Lupinus angustifolius
TATCTTCTCCTATTTTCATGCTAACCGAATCCTCAATGTTGGTTGGAGAAGATTTGATTATGTCATTTGAATTTTTATGACTCTAGCTTCAAATGCCACGTGACAAGCTTACCCTTGAACCTAGGTGAACTACTTGGTCACGAAATATGGACCATGTTACAATTAAATCTCAACCCATATTACATGAATTAAATACTAAAATACTTGAATAAAAATAAACCTAAGACTACATGAGAATGCAATCTCATTTATTTGAATCAATAAAAAAATAAACCTAAGTAGAAAGTGACCTAAGGACATAAATGCCCTCCTCACATACCCTCTCCTTGGTCAATTGTGTCCTTTGAGACTTTAAGGACCCCTGCCTTGGCTTTGGCCCTAGTTGTAGGACCATCATCACTTCTCTTACCCTTAGAATCAAAGGTTGCCCTAGGAGGGTTTACATTAAAAGGAGTGTAGTTCAAATTCAATCACTAAATGTTAATTTGTTAAACAAGTTTTCAGAAGTCCAACACATCCTCGAAGACCATGGTCATCCTCTAACACCTCTATCATTGGTTCATGTTCTAATGTCTCTAATTGCACATCTAACATTAAGATGTTACATCACCTCAAGTCGGGTACTCATATTGTTAGTCAAAATACATATGTGTATACTTCAAGTCCATCAAATGGTTTGGCACCTAGCATTGACATGGTTGACGTTGTTGATGGTAAAATTGTTGTGAATGTCCATTTATTATTAATATAATAGTTATTGTTCATATACATAACTTATATATATTGCTTTGGTTGTAGGTGATAGCCAAAGTGTATATTGTAATGGATTCCACTAAAGTGGCCTCTTGTAATAACCTATTACTTCATATTGCTTAGCTAATGATCATATAAATGTAACATAGTTACATAATAATAGGCGGACATTATTTTGATATTGGCGATACAACATATGAATATCGTTATTGCCAAGACTGCATGTGGTATCAAGAAAGGATCCTAAAACATAAACCTCCAAAAAAAATCCCAATTTTCAATTGGCTTGTGGAGTTGGCAAAATCCAACTTCATTGGTTGATGACTCCTCCTACTACACTATCACATCTTCTATTTGATAGACACTCAATTGATAGTAAGAACTATCAACAATACATTAGAGCATATAATATGATGTTTGCTTTCACATTGTTGGGAGCAAAGCTTGACAAGTCCTTCAACGAGGGAAGAAGACCTCCTTCATTTAGGATACAAGGTCAATCATGCCATCTTATTGGTAGTTTATTGCCCATGCCCGAAAATGTTCCGTAATTTGCACAACTGTAAATATATGATACTGAGAATGAAATACAAAATAGACTTGTAGGGTTAAGGTACACTATACTTTCGTACATATAATTTCATGCATTGTAATTGTTGGATGTTTTTTTAAGTATTTAAAGATATTGTCTCTAATATATAAACCATATTTTGCCTATAACAGTAATCAATCCCAATTGGATCCACAAAGTGTTTGTCAATTGTCTACAATGCTGGATGAGCATAACACTCATGTTAAGCCATTTAGAATGGTTAAAGAGCGTTATCAACATTCAACAATAAGTGACCCGAAGCTAAAATTGATTTCTAATAGAGTTGCTAATGGAAGAATTTATAATCTTCCAGCTGTTTCAGATGTTGTTGCCCTTATTGTTGGTAATGTTGACAATTCGCCATAGAGAGACATAGTTTTGGAGAAGCTAAGTGGTAAACTTAAAAGAATTAACGAGTTGCATACAAGTTATCTTGGTTATCAATACCTTCTTCTTTTTCCTTACGGTGAGGATGAGTATAGGCATGATGTTTGTTATAGTGTTGCATGTTCCAAGCAATACAAAAGAAATAGAGTTACAATCAAATATCAGATGTGTTATCATTTACAAACTAGAAAAAACGAGCCACATACAATATTAAGGTCAATGAGACTTTTTCAACAATTTAATGTTGATGGTTATTGTATGATGGAGTCAGATAGGCTGAACTGGGTTAGGAACAACCAAACACAATTGAGAGTTGATAAGTATAGTAATATGAATTCAAGCACTGACCCGAGCGATAGCCAAGCATCTAACAAGGGAATAAGAATCAAATTGCCTTCATCATTTGTTGGTGGTTGAAGATATATGGATCAATTGTACTTTAATTGAATGACCATTTGTAGTTATGTTGGATTTGCAGATCTTTTATTACATTCACATGTAATCCAAACTGACTCGAGATTAAAAGGCTTCTTGACCCAATACATTTGAAACCACAAGATCAGCCAGATATAATTTCAAGGGTATTGAAAATCAAATTTGATCATCTCCTAACAGATTTGAAGAAATGTCATATTCTTGGAAAAGTGCTTGGATGTAAGTGTAATTCAGTCCACATATTTATAAACTCATTCATGTCTTCATGATTATTTGCATTATTGATTTTGTAATAGTATAGAATCATCATTTGCTAACATTGTACTAATCTTTGCCTTGCAAATATGTACACAATAGAGTTTCGGAAAAGGGGATTGCCTCATGCTCATATTCTTTTATTCTTACATCCATCTTCAAAATATCCATCACTCGCATATATTGACAAGATAATTATTGTTGAAATACCTAACCCTGTTCAAGATGAAGAAATATATGACATGGTCAAATTTCATATGGTTCATGGCCCTTGTGGATATACAAACATTAAGTCACCTTGTATGAATAATGGAATGTGCTCAAAATACTATCCAAAGAAATTTCAGAATTCTACCATTATTGATCAAGATGGTTATCCTATTTGTAGGAGACGGGATAATGGTCATAGAATTGATAAAAATGGTTGTATGCTTGACAATTGTCATATTATCCCTTATAATTGCAAGTTTCTTTTGAAATATCAAGCACATATCAACGTGGAATGGTGTAATCAAAGTACTTCAATCAAGTATTTATTTAAATAGATTCACAAAGGTTATGATCATGTAACATCTGCTATTGTTCCTATAGAAAATGGAAATGGGTCTAAACTGAAGCTATAGATGAAATCAAACAATATATTGATTGCAGATATATATCACCATGTGAGGCATGTTGGAGGATATATTTTTTTTAAATACATGGCAGATCACCGGTAGTCATAAGATTATATTTTCATCTTGAAAATGAAAACTATGTTATATTTAATGACTGTGAAGGTATTGATGATATCCTTTCTAAGCCCACAATTAAAGAATCAATGTTTACATATTGGCTTTAAGCAAACAAAAAGTATGTTTCTATCAAAAAATTGACATATTCATAGTTTTTTGTCTCCAAATTTGTATACATAAGTGGTACTAGAGTGTGGAAACCAAGGAAGCAAGGTTATGCAATTGGTAGGCTCATTTGGGTTCCTCCAAGTACTAGGGGAACTATTTTATTTGAGAATGATACTAACTGCAATCAAGGGACCATGTAGTTATGAAGACATTAGGATTGTGGGTAATGTGGTTTACCCTACTAAGAGAATGATATTGATTGAAATCAAGGGACCATTTAGTTCAGTTACATGTAAATTTACATTGTTATCTCACAAGCAAAGTATCAATACTTTAAATTTTCTAAATGTTACAAATATTGTTACTGACACTTACATTTTATTAGATAAGCAAATGGCAATTTTTGACAAGGTCATGAAAGTTTTAAATGATGGAATTGGTGGCACTTTCTTCCGTTATAGTTATGATGGTACTAGTAAAACTTTCATGTGGAGAATATTAGCTTCAACGTTACGTTCAGAAAATCACATTGTTTGTATTGTTGCATCGAATGCAATAACTTCTTTGTTGTTACCTGGAGGAAGAAAATCACACTCAAAGTTTGCTATACTTGTTACATCCCTAGAAAACTCATCTTGCAACATTCATCACGGAAGTGAACCTGATGAACTATTAAAACAAACGAAATTGATCATATAGGATGAAGCTCCAATGACACACAAGTTTTGTTTTGAGGCTTTGGATAAGACTCTGAACGATATCATGAGCTTCAAAGAAAATATAGATTCCAATTTTGGCGGCAAAGTCATTATTTTTTGTGGTGATTTTTCGTTCAAACATCATCAATGCAACAATTGATGCTTCATGTCTATGACATGATTGTCGGGTATTAAATTTGACAAAAAATATGCGCTTACAAAATAGCATGAATAACACAAATCATTTACAAACTAAACAATTTGAACAATAGATTTTAGATGTAGGTGATAAAAAATTGTCTGAACCACATATGGTTATGCATTTGATTGAATATACCTCGTCAATTTCTAATACCTAATTATAATGATCCTATACATGCGATAGTTTCAAGTACATATCCAACTTTAATACATGAATACTTGAATGAGGAGTTCCTACAATGTACAACTATTTTAGCTTCAACAATTGAGATTATTAATGAAATAAATGATTATGTTTTGTCATCGATTTCAGGTAAACCTTTCAAACTTCACTTTTGTTATATAGTCATAATTTTTTGTATGATTTAATTGACAAATTTATTTGTAAATGAAGGTGATGAAAGGGAGTATTTGAGTTCAGTTTCTGTTAAAAGGTCAGACTCTAATGACAGCGAAGCACTTGAAGGACTTACTCCTGAGTTTCTAAACTCATTAAGAACTTTAGAGCTACCAAATCACAAAATCAAATTGAATATAGGAACTCCAATAATGTTTTTGAGAAATATAGATCAATCAGAGGGATTATGCAATGGAACAATAATGATTATAAGTAGGTTGACAAATCATGTCATTGAGGCAGGAATAATAACAGATAAAAATGTTGGTAAAATTTTCTATATAACACGAACGAGTATGTCTCATCACAAGCATTATGGCCTATCAAATTAAAAATGAGACAATTTCCATTGATTGTTTCATATGCTATGAATATCAACAAGTCGTAGGGCCATTCCCTAGCAAGTTTTGGGTTACAGTTACTTGGGCCTGTTTTTAGTGATGGTCAACTATATGTCGTCTTATCAAGAATTCAAAGTATGGAAGGATTGAAGATTTTAATACATGTCAAAGAAGGAAAATCATGTTCTACTACAATCAATGTGGTTTTTAAGGAAAGATTTTCAAAACCTATAAATAGGTAACTTCAACTTCATTTTAAATATGGTTATATTTTATTATTACAAATAAACTCTACTTATTATATTTTTTCCATGCATTTGTTCTATAATAAACTAATTTCAATACATTCAACAATATTGCAAGTCATATATGATCATACGTTGAAAGATGACACCTAATTTCATTTTTTTTTATATTAATTGTATGTTACATCTCACATGTAAACATTCTTGTTACATGAGTCTTATATAATTATATATAAATGTTTCTTACATAATATTCAAACAGTTGTGTTGTCGAACTTGTGTAAAAACAAATTGTCCCGTGCGAATATACGGGTAACTTACTAGTATATTTAAAGGGAAAGTTTTTAGTGTAGCCTTTCAATTCCCTACAAAGGCCAGACAATTTTGTAAAAATAAATTATTGTTATTTTTTTATATTTTAATTAATTTATTGGCTTAAACAATAAATAAAATGCTATCAAATATCCAAATGAGATATACCTCTTTATATACCTCTATCAAATGCTATAAATTTATAGTTAAGATAATGTTTTCTTTTGATGGTGAAAGAGAAGTTGTTACAAGAAGGAAGATAAAAATGGAAAATTTATTGCAAGCCCAAAATTAAAATCAATTGATACAATAATATTTTTTTATGAATGAAGGTCAAAAGAATAATGAAACAGATTGAGATTAAAAATATTATCTAAAACATATTTATGAAAATCATACTAATTTTTGTCGGTTCAATCGAAACACTAGTGAATCGGTCTCTATACCAGTATGACATAACAATTATATCAGCCAAAATTGGACAGAAGTGATCAAAACCAATCGGTTTTCATTTAAATCATGTTGGATATATTGACTGGTTTTCATTTAAAATTATAAAAAATTATGAATGTGACTTAATCTAACCAAAATTATATTGCGGAGAATAAAACACATCAAAATTACATTTGTTTATACTTATAAAACATAGTATATCACCAAGTCAAATATTTTGTTTTAACAAATGATTTAAATCAAAAAATCCTATATTCGGTGGGTTAAGAGAAAATGTGTGATAACTGTGTTCATGGCTCATAGCATTTCAGCACATTCTAAACCTCCAGAAAAACCTCCTGATTAGGGGGATTCTAGGTTGCATGTCGATATGATGATGTCGTTTAGGGATAAAATGTTAGCTGATAGTCAACCGATGTCAGTTCAAAAGGAGATTGATTTCGTGGCTAATAGTCTGGCGCATGTGGAGCTGATTGGTGGAAACCGCTTACTCCCAATTGTATCAGTTTCTAATAGTGTTATCACTAACTATAGCAGGGAATGGCAGGATTTGATGATAGTCACTCTCATTGGCAAAAGGTTAGGTTTCAAGATCATGCATGAGAACTTGAAATATGCTTGGAAGCTTGCGGGAGATTTCGACTTGATGAATATAGAGAATGGCTATTTCATGGTCAAATTCAGTCAAGCTCAAGGAAGAGAACAGGTTCTTCAAGGAGGTTCGTGGATGATTTTTTACCATTATGTTGCTATTATAGCATGGTCTCCCGAATTTGATTCCACAACAGCCACAGTTTCTAAGACCCTAGTTTGGATTCTCCATATGGGGTTGAATATGTTATTCTATGATAAGAATCTTCTTATCCCAATTGCTTCCACAATCGGTCGAGTTTTCAAAATAGACCCTAATATCTCAAGTTTTGCAAGAGGAAGGTTTGATAGGATTTCTGTGGAGTTGTGAATTGTTCGGCGGGTGCTAGCATTGATGAAGCAATTAATTCGGACGTTATCCCCGGAAAAAACTTTAATGAAATGCATGGAACTTGGCTGATTATTTCTCGCAAAAAACAGAATAGTAAACCAGGTAAGGGTCCTAATAGTAATGCTGAAAATAATCAAGAATTTATTGAAAATAGATTAAGTATATTTTTGGAGGATATGAGATATTTAAGGCACGTTAAGAATGGAAGAAGGGACCATGGTACTAATTTTGGAGAGAAGGCAAGAGTTTTTACCAACAAAAAAGTTTGAGAATTGAAAATAATGAGAGAATTATTGGGGACATGGTATCACATCCTAGGCAAATGGCTACTCCATTTACGGAGGATTCTTGTGACATGAATGCTGAGAATCTGGGCAATGATAACCAGTCCTTAATGCATAAAAAATCTACATATTACCAAACCATTCCTCTCGATCTTAATCAGTCAAAAGGCAAGCAAAATACCAAGAAATTAATTCAAGATTTTGTTTGTAACACTTTGTTTTTCCAAACCTTATTAACTTCGTTAATAGTAGATTATTAAGAGATTAATTTTAATATTTAATCAACGAGGATTCAAGCAAAACTTCAATAGAGTTTTAATCTTAGAATGTTCCTATTTGGATTGCTTTATTTTTGTAAAGCTTTTGGAGAGAGAAAATTTCCAAGACGAGTAAAGGCCCTAATTTTGCCGTAATTGACTCAAACCTGGTTTTGAGGTTTGATAACTCAGAATTGAATTCCAATCACACCAATAGCTTTTAAAAACTAATTCTATGCAAAATGGATATAAAGTTATCTTATATTGCTACTAGGGATATTTTTTTGGAAGATTTGTACTTTCAAAGGTTTTAAATGAAACATAGTCTCTATGGGTGTCATTTGAGTCATTTTAAATTATCGAGATAGTTTTGCTCGATCTTTATATACTGTTAAACCTTATGGAGGTTTTATTTTTAAAACTTGCAAGATCCTACTTTGAAGTCTTACATTGTATTAGTGTAACGATTATATTATTTCAAATTATGTTTTAGTTCGTGCTTATCATATATAAATCTTAGATCGAGTAATTACATAATACTCGATTATGGTTATCCAATAAGTACTCAAATGCGAATAAAAAGAGTCGTTGGAGACTTGTCTAAACAAGCCACTTTATGTCAAATCTTGTCGCACATAGTCACTTCATTCACTTTACATACTAATATCTCCATAATCTACTTTCATCATTACATCTACTTGCCTTTTTCTCTCTCCAAAAGTTCCTAAGCTTTGGCCTATAAATATAGATGATGTGGGAAAGTTAGGAACTCAGTTCCCTTTATCTTTCCTTGCCAAAACCGTGGCCTCACCCTAAGGAAGAAGAAGGTGTATTCTTCAACTTGTTTTCTTGATTCCTCTTAATCCGATTGTTAGATTTTTAAGATTTTTTAGTATGTAGTTTATATGTATGTAATAGATGTTTTGAATGGTTGAATTTTCCAAAACGATTTCTCTAACTCATATTACTCATAATCTCTTATTCTTGAAGTCTTATGCATTTTTTCTTCTAAGTTGAGTTTGATTCTTAGTTTTGCTTTAGTTGTTCATAGATGAAGGAGCTTGGCTTGAAATAGAAAACAAAACTTCTCATTCTTCTCTTGTAAAACCATGGCCCCTAATGGGATAAGCCCATTAGATTTTGGTGATTATTTGTGTAGAAATGTTAAGAGTTATATTAAACTAGTTAGTTTTTGGAGTGTGTTCAAGTGCATGCCACAACTCATGGCCTTGTTTTCATCCCCCAAGGTTGTGAGTTTGTTTAGGAAAGACAGAAAGAAAGTTATTCTTAAAAATGTTAAGTTCAAAGTTTTTAGTGTTTAAAATGTAATGGTTATAAAATATTTAGTGATTAGATGTTAATGGTTTCACTACAAAAATCCTTTTGCCTTGGGTTAATGAGGGAATGAGTTTAGTGAACACCCCTTGGAAGGCCATTGGGGCCGTGAGCTAGGGGAGGCAAAAGGATGAGTTTTTAAATTTTTTAAGTATTGAAGGGTTTGATTTTTTTTTACTAGAGTTGAAGTGTTGCAAAGTTTGGATTTTTGTATAAGTTAAAGTGTTATTTTTATCAAAGTTACATTGCTTTAAAGTATTAATTTTATACGAGTAGTATTACTTTAAACTGTTGTTTTTAATAAAATTACTTTCCTTTAAAGTGACATTCATTTTCAAGAGTTGGCTTATTGATGTCTTCCAATGATAAATGAAGATTAAAAAATATCGACATGGAATTGGATTGATGGAAAGTAATCGAGTTTATGTTAATAAACTACTTAAGTAATTACATAGTGTTACTTATGTCATAAGTAAAGTTTTCAATTGGAATGTTTTTTAATTTCATTATCTTGTATGATGTTGATGAATGTTGGAGAAGATTGCGACGCTGGACAACCAGAGTCAGTACTCTCACCTACCATTGGAGAAGTGATACACTCAAGATCATCAAGTGACGGAGAAGCATCATCACACAATGGTTTTAGAATATGACATCGAAAACTCATAAAATTCCTCAAGAGTTTGGAGATGTCTCGAGTGTTAAGAATGCATGCCTTTAATTAATTGTCTATATGTTTGAATTAAAGAGTGTGTGACTTCTTTACTATGTCATGTTATTTGGATTGTGTCTTATATTTATTTTTCTTGATGAGTTGTTCTAATAACCATGAATAAACATTACCTATATTATACTACTTTTTGCAATATAATATGTTGTGTGCTTAATATAAATGTTTGCTTGTTGTTCACAAAACATGAAAAGAATGATGTTGATAATGGGAAGAACATTAATTAGGACTCCACCAAGTAGAAGTGAGTGGTTGCGAGATGAGAAAGCAATGCCTTAGGGTGTAAGGATGAAAAGAACATGAGTGTAGTCTTGTTCTAGATTTTAAGAGGTCTTGAGGATGAGAATCCAAGTAAGAGTTCGAAAGGTTAAAGTAACCTATTTTTGAAAAGTTTTTGATATGGGAAGTCTTGGGAATGTGAGTAAGGTTATATAAAATACATAAGAAAGGATCGTTGTCCTAAAGATGTAACAAATACCTATCTAATAAGAGCATAATGTGAATGTTATTCACCAGTAGTATGGGATATTGGTGGTAGAAGTTTACTTATGGCGCTTTTGATGAGGCGATGAAATATCAGCAAGGGCAAGGCCCGAAGTTTATGTTTCTACCTATTATGTGTTGTCTGACTATAAGTGGCGATTGTTGTTGGGTTGTCCGGGATGAATCAATGATGAGTCTTAGGTGTGGTGAGGTTTTCTTACGATATGTTATGGTTTACGATTGGGTCCCACAAGAAGCATTCCTTTGGGAGATGTCTTAGGATGGGTCGATCACGTGTAAAAGAATGGTTAAAAGATTTAATCTTGCTAGATTCGGTTAGTATGCATACTCATATGTTAATGAACTAGTGGAGAAGAAATTGATGGGAGACGATGGGCCCCAAGATGTCGAAAGGGGTGGTGATGCGTCAGTAAAGCCTTGAGGGAGCATCTAGGGGGGACAGTCCAGTGAGTGTCCGTAATGAATTCTCCGTTGAACCAGGATAGTCTCACATAGCTAACTAGATAATCTCTGGCACCCCCTTTGAGATAAATCATGGACTGCTGGAGAGGGAACCAGAAAGCATTTGATAAGACACTATCCATATATGGACAGTTCTGTTGGGAACTGATTGATCTCATATCCTTTTATAGGTATGTTTGGGTGCGATCAAAATGACTTGGTATGGAACCTGTACTCTCAGTAAGTTTCTAACTAGTTAATTGGGAGGATATATTTTAGGAGTAAGGGGGAAAGTACCACACATAGCATGTATCATATTGTACTCAAGGGTATTAATCCTTGTATCCTAAGTACAAGCATCATTCATCATATGCATTTATCCTTGCTAATTACATGTTATATTTGTTATATATGTTGTATGTTTGTCATCTTGATGTTGTATTATGAGTAATTCCATGATGTCAATGAATTGCATTCATTAGATGTCTTACTTCCTTTCTTTTTGTTGTACTAGTATATATTGGTAATTCAAAATGGACTATCCTTCTATGATCCGGAACTTCCAATTCACCATGGTCTCGGAGGGGGCATGGAGGGAAGATGGTGATCGATGTACTTAAACAAGACCATGTCATATAACCATGGAGACATTTTGTGACGACACAACCATCTGTATCCCTTCACTGTATGCAGTCAAAGAGGTGTCAATCACTTTCCTAATACGAGGCTGATGATATTAGTATCATTCACGTCTTCGAGTTTACTGAGTTACCCGTTGGTGGAGCAGGATATGTTGATCCCCCATTTCACCTCTACTACTAGATTCACTACTACTAGCGGACTTGTTGCCATTAGTCCTATATATCATGAGGGATTGAGTGAGGGAGATTCCCCCAGACTTTGGGAAAGAGGAGACGATCCGCTTATTCAGAAGACATTGATGAGATGGTTAGGACTAGTGATGTGGCAAGACCATCTCAGAGGCGGAGAGTTGGTAGCGAGGAGATGAGTTCTTCATAGCCGATCTAGGACAATTATTGGGCAATACCTTCCTCGCGGGAAATGATGAGGGAGGGGAGCGGAGGAGCTGTGATGGAGATGAGGGTCATATTGGAGGATGATACTGAAGTTGATGATTGTGTAGAGTTGGTTGTTATAGAGGATACAGTTGAGTTGGAGGATCTAGCCTCATATTCTAACGACGAGGTAGTTGCTCTAGTCAGGGCGGGCACGAGAGCGGTAGCCATGGCTAACAAGGATGATACCGAGGAGGATCTGAGTGAGGGATCTAGTGTGTGTTTCAATCAAGTGGCTAGTTGTTAGGAGCCTCTTAGTCTTTTCATTTTGAGGTGTACATGGAAACCTATAGATGAAACACTTATGTAGGTTTGATGCCCCCGATTTTATTTTGTATATTTTGAAATCCTTATGTATATTTTGGATAGCTTATAGCGATGCACTTTCTGCTGGTTATTTTGGATACAATATAATATTATGTATATTTGATCGGGCAACACCTTGCTGGTGTGTGTTGTATGGTCAAGTCTCCTTTTATATTCTATTATGATATAAGGAACTTTTTAGAGAACATGTTTATGTATTATTATTTTTCTATTCATGAAGCTTTTATATATTTTAATTCCGCAAAAACGAGTTGAGAAAATGTGGTGTTCCGATTTTGATTATGATTTCGAGAGAACATGATCTTACTTACGGATTATGCTTTTTTTTAATAAAAAAATCACCTGAACTTCTCCAATAAAATATTAGTATTAAAAATATTATTTTATTATTATTATTTTGGTGCGTTATAGTGCTAAAACTAAAGAATGCAGGTTGGGAACTGGATCTTCTATGGGGAATACTACTATGCCTCTGATTTGGAGGAGCATTAGGAAAGGAATTAATGAGGCTGCTTTAGCTAGTGGAGGAATTAATGAAGCATATGGTTTACCAAATTCTGGGCAGCAAACTTGGAATGAATGCATGCATGAGGTGGGCTTGTCATTGGATGTTGGAGGTGGGCTACTTGGGGAAATGCAACCCATGCATGGGAAATCCTCATCACCATCCAACTCTCCCATGCATACGGGTATGGACAAATGTGACAGGCAAGAGGTATGTGTGGGCATTTCAAACACTTCAAACTTGTTTATTCTTCCTAGCAAGGCTAATCGTGAGATTGTATACCTCATTAATAATGTCCAAGATAACCGATATATGGAAGGGGTTGATGGAAACTCCACTGTCGTTTCTTATTTGGGATATATGGTAGACCTTGGCAAGACTAAGGATGTCCATGATAACACTATGGATTGCTTTTAGTGTGATTTTGGAGGTTTTCTTACATTATTTTTATAAGTTAGAATTTAAGGACTTCACTATTTTGTTTTGGAATATTCGTGGAGCTATCAATAAAGATGGACGTCGCCATACTAAGGAGTTGGTGAGAAGATATAAGTCTTCGCTTATCATTTTAGTGGAGACACATTGTTAATTCAATTCTTCCAATGCGTTTTGGAATTCTCAGGGGTATGTGGAGAGTGGAATTGTTGAATATTTAGGACATGCGGGTGGCATCTGGACTCTCTTAATTAAAGGTGGTAACTTTAGCACCTCTATTTTTGATATATGCTCTCAAACCATTGTTGGGTATCAGCCGGTCAAAACACACCTAGAAGGGGGAGTTGAATAGGTGTAGCGATTACTCATTCCGCTTTTCTGATATATTTCGCATAACTGAAAAATGCTGCACTTTATCGATTAAGCTTGGTTTTGATGGATTAAGTAGTGTTTGGACTTGAACGATTATGCTTAGGGATAATCGATTATCCTGAATCTTGCACTTTTTGATTTTATGTTTGCTTGCATAATAATTTACCGATACCAATTTTTACACAACCAATTGATTAGTGAATGATAGCTAAAAATATTCTAACAGACAACTCAGATTAAGTCAATTAACAAAAATGTATAGATCAAAAGTAAAGGAGATAAGGGATAGAAAATTGTGCACAAGGAATTTTTATCCTAGTTCGTTTGTGGTCCACTGCAAACTACATTCAAGCCTCACCTTATGATCTTGAGAGATTTTTCTTCATTATTGAAATTGTATTTGTTTACATGCACACTTCCAATTACAATAAAAACTAAGCCGCTTCTTTCTTGGCACCTATAAGCTTAACAACCTTTGTTTGACCTATCTAACTTGTCTACTTGGATCTCCTATCCTTTCGCGATTTTCCCCCAGCCTTAGTACCGCTCGAACCAAGACCTCCTTATCTCTATGAAGTTTATCATGATCTCTCTTGAGGTGAAACTACTCACCAAGAGATCAACTTCCTTGTTCGTTATTGTTTTTGATGAGTTGTCTTTAATACTTAATACTTGTATACAACAATTAAACTCAATCTAAAATCTAAGCGGAAAAATCCACAAGAACCTAATCTAAGTGAGACTTAATGCATAAGGTTTTCGTAAAATTGATTTGCTCACTTTTCAGAAAAAGATTTTCCTCACTTCACTCTACAATAAATTAAGAAAACTATGCAAGAATGTAATGCATTGAAACCTAGAGATAAATGCAATGATTTGAGTAAAATTATAAAGTCCTAAGTCTATAGATATCACCCTTGAGTCTTCGGCTTGTTTTTTGTTGTAAGATTTTCAAGCTTACTTGTATGTCCATTGTCTTCATCAAAACTAAGGTCAGCTTCAAATATGCAAGTTTTGACTCTTTGCACTTTCAATCTCCCCCTTTTTTATAATGACAAACTCTACACCAAATTCTTGTTTTATGAGCTTGATGATGATCAGCAAGTGTTTGCAAAAGGTTGATTAATTTCAAAGTTGTGTTGCTCCCCCTCACTTTCTTATCCCCCTCAACCAAACAACAAGGTGAAAATATTTAACCGAGTGTAGGTAGCCTACTCACGGAAGCATAACAACCTAAAAACACTTCAAACAACAACAAAATATTTCTCACCCTTTTGACATAATAAAAAGTATAGGCATTAAAATGATAGTATTTGGTCAAAAGTAAGAAGAGATGTAAAAGTTTGTGAAAAGAAACTGATCTTAATTGATTAAGTATGGGCTATAATTGATTAAACAGTTTTAAGAAGCTTAAACAAATGCACAAATATCTATATTTAATCAATTAACATATGCCTATAATCGATTAAATTGACTAAAAACATAATATGGACAACATTTATATGACATACCCATCATGTATATAAACAATCAGGCATTCAGTGATTAATATGACAAATTTATTTAGTTAAGGCATAATATTAATCAAACATATATGATATACACGCAAGATAAGATCAAGATTCTCATAAAACCATTATCCATAAACCATCGACATAATTAAACAAAGTTCAACAATATATGAAAATAGGAATTTGCAATAAGTACATAACAAGAGTTTAAAAAACATATTACAAATAGGAAATACAATACCCAAATGAAAGATAATGTACATGACCCAAAAATAGAAGCTAACAACAAAATATAATATCATAAGATCTAGACACTCCTAAACTACTCCTGAGGTGGTGAAGGAGGTTGTCTTGCTTGTGGATGCATAATGTCATTGATGGTCCTGATAAGGAAATCTAAGTGGTTAATCTTTTCATTAAACCTTTCACATGGTCTCTCAAACCCCGATTGGATCATTTTTCTCAGAGACTCATAATGTGTGTCAATACGAGTATTTAGCCTCTGTTCCATAGCATCCAAATGAGCTATCCCGAAAGGCAGTCCTTGAGGCATAGCAGCAACCTCCCCCAGATTCTTAGGAATCTGCTCATCCATAGCAGTAGGAACATCTTCATCCGACATATCTAAATCCACAGTGGTGTTGTGATCTTCCTAGTACTGTCAGGCATTATAATACTTGTATATTCCTATTTTGTGGATCAGATTGTCACTAATCAAGTGCTCACGAGATTAAATAATCACCATATCTGAAGTATCTATTTCTAGATAATCAATGATCCGAGATATAAAACTATCATATGCAAGCAGCTTAGATTGAGAGGTTGAAATACCATACATCACCTTAAGAATTTTCTCAGGCTAGTTTATCAGAATGTTTTTTCGAATAGAAAACATGAATTTCAGGTTATTAATAGTTGGTTTGGCATGGATTGTGTTTCTCTATACTAGTATATATGTCACTATGTAAGGAAGAAGTCGGTTTTCCACCGATAATGATCCAACTTTGTTTAGTTCACCTTTCACATACAAATGTGGTCCTATAAGACAAGATTTTTACATTTTAGTTACGTCAAATGAGTTCCATAACTCATTTGAATAGCCCCTTAAGACATAACCATCATTGGATAGCCCACCCATAATCAGAAATAAGTTTTCATTCAACTCAAATAATTTCCCCGAAACCATTAACCAACAACATACATCCTTATATCAAAAATTGGCATAAAATTCCCTAACAAGAGTAAGGTATACCTTTCCATTAAGCTCAAGAAACTGAACCACTCCCTATATTTCCAACCCATGAGGAAACTCGACTTTCTCCCTTGGAATTTAGCTAAGCGGGTTTCTTGAAGGATTAGTGAATAATAGGGGTCACCTTGATCCCTTCTATCACCGCAGCCAGATGAAGAGCCAATTTTAGTTCTTCTTGAATGGTTTGTCATAGTTTTGACTCTATTTTTTCCCATCTGCCATAATTCTAGGATTGGAGTGGTTTAATAGATTATATAATCGATTTAATGTGTTTCTGGGCTAGGGTTTGGAATTGGGGAAGAATCTAGGTTTTCAAATTTCTGTTCATTGAGGGGTTAATTTATGTCTAATAAGGCTTATTGGGGCTCAGTTTAGGTTCCTATATGATTAGGATAGATCAATTTCACCAATTGATTGAGAAATGGTAGGTATTTTGAGATTAGGGTTTGAGAAATCTTTCTCAAACGTATATTGAATCTGATATAGGTTATTATCGTTAATCGATTAAGGCACCTTTTAATCGATTAAAACACATTAAAGTCCTAAATATTTTTGAAACAATTGAGCCAATGTAATCGATTAATGAAATAATTAATCTGTTAAGTGTTAGAAAACAAAAATGCTTAAGCTACTATAACTCAGCTTAATATACTATAACACAGGTTAATCGATTATTATCAGCAAAATCACATATTTGAGTACATTTTTTAGAATGACATGGCATGCTAAGACACTTAACTTGAGAATCTCTTCTAGGAAGAATTAAATACTTCTAGCAGATAAGCACAGAATCATGAATACAATTTATAAATACAAAGGAATCATGCATTCAACATATATTACATAGATAAGCATATTGATCATGCAACAACGCACAATACCATCAACCAAACTAGTTGAGATATTGTTCATCAATAATTTCAAATTCTCTTCTAAGAACAAAGAAAGTATCCCGTGGAATGGGCTTAGTGAAAATATATGCTAGTAGTTTAGTGGTTTCAAAAAATTCAAGCACACAATCACCTTTTTGAACATGATCACACAAGAAATGATGTCATATTTCTATATCCTTAGTTCTAAGATGCAAAATGGGATTCTTTGATAGGTTTATGGCACTTGTATTATATCATTTAATGGGTATCTTTTCTAGCGTGAGAGTGAAATCCATAAATTGATGCTTCATCCAAAGGATTTGAGCGCAACACACACCGGTGGTGATGTACTCTGCTTCGGCGGTGGATAAAGCAACACAAGCTTGCTTTTTTTTGTCCCATGACACTAAGGAGCTGCCTAAGACGTGGCAAGTTTCTGTAGTGCTTTTCTAATCAAATTTACAACCAAAAAAATCGGAACATCCTACCAAGGATAGTGAGGCATCCCTTGGATACTATAATCCCATATTTTGGGTTCCCTTAAGATATCTCATGATTCATTTAATATAACTAAAATGCGATTCTTTAGGCATATATTGATATCTCACACACATGCAAACACAAAACATTATATCAGGGCGACACGTAGTTAAATATAGTAATGAGCCTATTATGCCGCGACATTTAGTTACCTCTACTGCTTTTCCTTTTTCATCTTTGTCTAACTAACATGAGGATGTCATCGGTGTAGCGTTGTGTTGACTTTCCCCTTACGAACCCCTTTTCTAAAAGAAAAGTACTCAGTTTATCATATGAAGCTCGAGGAGCTTGTTTCAGGCCATAAAGTGCCTTTTTGAGTTTATACACATGGTTGGGGAACTTATAGTTTTCAAAACCGGGCGGTTGTTCAACATAAACCTCCTCTTAAATGAATCCAAACAAGAAGGTGCTCTTGACATCCATTAGGAACAAATTAAAATCCATGATCGATGCAAATGCCAATATCATCCTAATGGCCTCTAACCATGCAAAACGGGTGTAGATCTCATCGTAATCAATACCTTCCTCTTAGTTGTATCCCTTGGACACAAGGTGTGCTTTGTTTCGTATTATTAAGTCAAATTCATTAAGTTTGTTTCTGAAGACCCATTTGGTGCCAATTAAGGGATGGTCTTTTGGTTTGGGAACCAAGTCCCACACATTACTACCTTCAAATTGGTTTAGCTTTTCTTGCATAGGTATACCCTATTGCTCATCCTCTATGCCTTCATCTACGGTCTTAGGCTCTATTTGACATATGAAAGCTACAAAATTACAAAAATTACGCAAAGAATTACGGGTTACCACCCTCGTACAAATATTACATATTGTCGCGACCCGATTTTCGCTTGGAAGACCGGCCCTACGACTTGGGAGGAGGCGAACTCAATTTCTACCTCTCCCGATTGATTTGGAGTCGCCACTACGTTTTTTGCGGTTAAAACGTAGAAAACTCTATAGTAAGCCCAATTAGGATAATCTGGTCTTTAGACGGAGAGATTCTAAATTCGGGAGTCGATTACGGATCGGGGAAGGTATTAGCACCCCGTCCGCCCGTATTAAAACGGTACCCTCGCTAATATCATGGACTTTTATACCCTTAACAATTATTCATTTAAAATT